>NC_143049.1:45150000-45450000 GCF_057628025.1 Oncorhynchus mykiss | reverse complement strand
TAATATAAAAGAGGCAGTAAATCTAGCTGGTCATTCATAATATAATTGTGACAGTAGTTCTAGCTGGTCTGTCATAATATTATTGAGACATTAGATCTAGCTGTTCTGTCATAATATAAAAGAGACATAGAGACAGTAGATCTAGCTGGTGTGTCGTAATATGATAGATACAGTAAATCTAGGTGGTATTTCATAATATAATTGAGACAGTAGATCTAGCTGGTGTGTCATAATATAATAAATACAGTAGATCTAGCTGGTCTGTCATAATATAATAGAGACAGTAGATCTAGCTGGTGTGTCATAATATAATAGATACAGTAGATCTAGCTGGTCTGTCATAATATAATAGAGACAGTAGATCTAGCTGGTGTGTCATAATATAATAGATACAGTAGATCTAGCTGGTCTGTCATAATATAATAGAGACAGTAGATCTAGCTGGTGTGTCATAATATAATAGATACAGTAGATCTAGCTGGTCTGTCATAATATAATAGAGACAGTAGATCTAGCTGGTGTGTCATAATATAATAGATACAGTAGATCTAGCTGGTCTGTCATAATATATTAGAGACAGTAGATCAAGCTGGTGTGTCATAATATAATAGATACAGTGGATCTAGCTTGTCTTTCATAATATAATAGAGACAGTATATCTAGCTGTTGTGTCATAATATAATAGATACAGTAGATCTAGCTGGTCTGTCATAATATAATAGAGACAGTATATCTAGCTGGTCTGTCATAATATAAAAGAGACAGTAGATGTAGCTGGTCTGTCATAAAATAATTAAGACAGTAGATGTAGCTGGTCTGTCATAAAATAATTAAGACAGTAGATCTAGCAGGTCTTTCATAATATAATTGAGACAGAAGTTCTAGCTGGTCTGTCAAAATATAATATAGACATTAGATCTAGGTGGTCTGTCATAGTATAATAGAGCAAGTAGATCTAGCTGGTCTGTCATAATATAATAGAGACTGTAGATCTAGCTGGTCCGGCATAATATAATAATGACATAGAGACAGTAGATCTAGCTGGTATGTCATAATATAATAGAGGCAGTAGATCTAGCTGGTCTGTCATAATATAATAGAGACAGTATATCTAGCTGGTCTGGCATAATATGATAGAGACAGTAGATCTAGCTGGTCTGTCCTATTATAATAGAGACAGTAGATCTAGCTGGTCTGTCATAACATAATAGAGACAGTAGATCTAGCTGGTCTGCCATTATATAATTGAGACAGGAGACCTAGCTCGTCTCTCATTATATAAAAGAGGCAGTAGATCTAGCTGGTCTGTCATACTATAATTGAGACAGTAGATCTAGCTGGTCTGTAATAATTTCATAGAGACAGTAAATCTAGCTAGTCTTTCTTAGTATAATAGAAACAGTAGATCTAGCTGGTCTATGATAATATAGTAGAGACAGTAGATCTAGCTTGTCTGTCATAATATAAAAGAGGCAGTAAATCTAGCTGGTCATTCATACTATAATTGTGACAGTAGTTCTAGCTGGTCTGTCATAATATTATTGAGACAGTAGATCTAGCTGTTCTGTCATAATATAAAAGAGACATAGAGACAGTAGATCTAGCTGGTGTGTCGTAATATGATAGATACAGTAAATCTAGGTGGTATTTCATAATACAATTGAGACAGTAGATCTAGCTGGTGTGTCATAATATAATAAATACAGTAGATCTAGCTGGTCTGTCATAATATAATAGAGACAGTAGATCTAGCTGGTGTGTCATAATATAATAGATACAGTAGATCTAGCTGGTCTGTCATAATATAATAGAGACAGTAGATCTAGCTGGTGTGTCATAATATAATAGATACAGTAGATCTAGCTGGTCTGTCATAATATAATAGAGACAGTAGATCTAGCTGGTGTGTCATAATATAATAGATACAGTAGATCTAGCTGGTCTGTCATAATATAATAGAGACAGTAGATCTAGCTGGTGTGTCATAATATAATAGATACAGTAGATCTAGCTGGTCTGTCATAATATATTAGAGACAGTAGATCAAGCTGGTGTGTCATAATATAATAGATACAGTAGATCTAGCTTGTCTTTCATAATATAATAGAGACATTATATCTAGGTGGTCTGTCATAGTATAATAGAGCAAGTAGATCTAGCTGGTCTGTCATAATATAATAGAGACTGTAGATCTAGCTGGTCCGGCATAATATAATAATGACATAGAGACAGTAGATCTAGCTGGTATGTCATAATATAATAGAGGCAGTAGATCTAGCTGGTCTGTCATAATATAATAGAGACAGTATATCTAGCTGGTCTGGCATAATATGATAGAGACAGTAGATCTAGCTGGTCTGTCCTATTATAATAGAGACAGTAGATCTAGCTGGTCTGTCATAACATAATAGAGACAGTAGATCTAGCTGGTCTGCCATTATATAATTGAGACAGGAGACCTAGCTCGTCTCTCATTATATAAAAGAGGCAGTAGATCTAGCTGGTCTGTCATACTATAATTGAGACAGTAGATCTAGCTGGTCTGTAATAATTTCATAGAGACAGTAAATCTAGCTAGTCTTTCTTAGTATAATAGAAACAGTAGATCTAGCTGGTCTATGATAATATAGTAGAGACAGTAGATCTAGCTTGTCTGTCATAATATAAAAGAGGCAGTAAATCTAGCTGGTCATTCATACTATAATTGTGACAGTAGTTCTAGCTGGTCTGTCATAATATTATTGAGACAGTAGATCTAGCTGTTCTGTCATAATATAAAAGAGACATAGAGACAGTAGATCTAGCTGGTGTGTCGTAATATGATAGATACAGTAAATCTAGGTGGTATTTCATAATACAATTGAGACAGTAGATCTAGCTGGTGTGTCATAATATAATAAATACAGTAGATCTAGCTGGTCTGTCATAATATAATAGAGACAGTAGATCTAGCTGGTGTGTCATAATATAATAGATACAGTAGATCTAGCTGGTCTGTCATAATATAATAGAGACAGTAGATCTAGCTGGTGTGTCATAATATAATAGATACAGTAGATCTAGCTGGTCTGTCATAAAATAATAGAGACAGTAGATCTAGCTGGTGTGTCATAATATAATAGATACAGTAGATCTAGCTGGTCTGTCATAATATAATAGAGACAGTAGATCTAGCTGGTGTGTCATAATATAATAGATACAGTAGATCTAGCTGGTCTGTCATAATATATTAGAGACAGTAGATCAAGCTGGTGTGTCATAATATAATAGATACAGTAGATCTAGCTTGTCTTTCATAATATAATAGAGACATTATATCTAGCTGGTGTGTCATAATATAATAGATACAGTAGATCTAGCAGGTCTTTCATAATATAATTGAGACAGAAGTTCTAGCTGGTCTGTCAAAATATAATATAGACATTAGATCTAGGTGGTCTGTCATAGTATAATAGAGACAGTAGATCTAGCTGGTCTGTCATAATATAATAGAGACAGTAGATCTAGCTGGTCCGGCATAATATAATAATGACATAGAGACAGTAGATCTAGCTGGTATGTCATAATATAATAGAGGCAGTAGATCTAGCTGGTCTGTCATAATATAATAGAGACAGTATATCTAGCTGGTCTGGCATAATATGATAGAGACAGTAGATCTAGCTGGTCTGTCCTATTATAATAGAGACAGTAGATCTAGCTGGTCTGTCATAACATAATAGAGACAGTAGATCTAGCTGGTCTGCCATTATATAATTGAGACAGGAGACCTAGCTCGTCTCTCATTATATAAAAGAGGCAGTAGATCTAGCTGGTCTGTCATAATATAATTGAGACAGTAGATCTAGCTGGTCTGCAAAACTATAATTGAGACAGTAGATCTAGCTGGTCTGTCATAATTTCATAGAGACTGTAAATCTAGCTGGTCTTTCTTATTATAATAGAAACTGTAGATCTAGCTGGTCTGTGATAATATAGTAGAGACAGTAGATCTAGCTGGTCTGTCATAATAGAAAAGAGGCAGTAAATCTAGTTGGTCATTCATAATATAATTGTGACAGTAGTTCTAGCTGGTCTGCCATAATATTATTGAGACAGTAGATCTAGCTGTTCTGTCATAATATAAAAGAGACATGGAGACAGTAGATCTCGCTGGTGTGTATGAATATGATAGATACAGTAAATCTAGGTGGTATTTCATAATATAATTGAGACAGTAGATCTAGCTGGTGTGTCATAATATAATAGATTCAGTAGATCTAGCTGGTCTGTCATAATATAATAGAGACAGTAGATCTAGCTGGACTGTCCTAATATAATAGAGACAGTAGATCTAGCAGGTCTGTCATAATATAATAGAGACATAGAGACAGTAGATCTAGCTGGTCTGTCATAATATAATAGAGACAGTATATCTAGCTGGTCTGTCATAATATAATAGATACAGTAGATCTAGCTGGTCTGTCATAATATAAAAGAGACAGTAAATCTAGGTGGTATTTCATAATATAATTGATACAGTAGATCTAGCTGGAGTGTCATAATATAATAGATACAGTAGATATAGCTGGTCTGTCATAATATAATAGAGACAGTAGATCTAGCTGGTTTGCAATACTAAAATTGAGACAGTAGATCTAGCTGGTCTGTCATAATATAATAGATACAGTAGATCTAGCTGGTCTGTCATAATATAATAAAGACATGCTTTAGCTTGTCTGTTATAATTTAAAAGAGACAGTAGATCTAGCTGGTCTGTCATAATATAATAGAGACAGTAGATCTAGCTGGTCTGTCAAATTATAATAGAGACAGTATATCTAGCTGGTGTGTCATAATATAATAGATACTGTAGATCTAGCTGGTCTGTCATAATATCATAGAGACAGTAGATCTAGCTCGTCTGTCATGATACAATAAAGACAGTAGATCTAGCTGGTCTTTCATTATATAATAGAGACAGAAGTTCTAGCTGGCCTTTCATAATATAATATAGACATTAGATCTAGCTGGTCTGTCATATTATAATAGAGACAGTAAATCTAGCTGGTCTGCCATAATATAATTGAGACAGCAGATCTAGCTGGTCTGACATAATATAATATAGATATTTAGACAGCAGATCTAGCTGTTCTGTCACAATATAATAGAGACAGTAGATCTAGCTGGTCTGGCATAATATAATAGAGACATAGAGACAGTAGATCTAGCTGGTATGTCAAAATATAATAGAGGCAGTAGATCTAGCTGGTCTGTCATAATATAATAGAGACAGTTTATCTAGCTGGTCTGGCATAATGTGATAGAGACAGTAGATCTAGCTGGTGTGTCATAATATAATAGAGGCAGTAGATCTAGCTGGTCTGTCATAATATAATAGAGACAGTATATCTAGCTGGTGTGTCATAATATAATAGATACAGTAGATCTAGCTTGTCTGTCATTATATAATAGAGACATTATATCTAGCTGGTGTGTCATTATATTATAGATAAAGTAGATCTAGCTGGTCTGTCATAATATAATAGAGAGAGTAAATCTAGCTGGTCTGCCATAATATAATTGAGACAGTAGATCTAGCTGGTCTGTCATAATATGAAAGAGGCAGTAGATCTAGCTGGCCTTTCGTAATATAATTGAGACTGTAGATCTAGCTGGACTGGCATAATATAATAGAGACAGTCGATCTAGCTGGTCTCTCATAATATAATAGAGACAGTAGATCTAGCTGGTCTATCATATAATAATAGAGACAGTACATCTAGCTGGTCTGTCTTATTATAATAGAGATTGTAGATCTAGCTGGTCCGTCATAATATAATAGAGACAGTAGATTTAGCAGGTATGTCATAATATAATATAGACAGTCGTTCTAGCTGGTCTGTCATATTATAATAGAGACAGTAGATCTAGCTGGTCTGTCATAAAATAATAGAGACAGTAGATCTAGCTGGTCTGTCATAGTATAATTGAGACAGTAGATCTAGCTGGTCTGTCATAAAATAATAGAGACAGTAGATCTAGCTGGTCTGTCATAGTATAATTGAGACAGTAGATTTATCTAGTCTGTCATAATGTAATATAGATCTAGCTGGTCTGTCATAATATAATAGAGACAGTAGATCATGCTGGTCTGTCATATTATAATAGAGACAGTAGATCGAGCTGGTCTGTCATAATATAATAGAGACAGTAGATCTAGCTGGTCTGTCATATTATAATAGAAACAGTAGATCCAGCTGGACTGCCAGAATATATAATATACAGAAGATCTTGCTGATCTGTCATAGTATAATTGAGACAGTAGATCTAGCTGGTCTGTCATAAAATAATAGAGACAGTAGATCTAGCTGGTCTGTCATAGTATAATTGAGACAGTAGATTTATCTAGTCTGTCATAATGTAATATAGATCTAGCTGGTCTGTCATAAAATAATAGAGACAGTAGATCTAGCTGGTCTGTCATAGTATAATTGAGACAGTAGATCTAGCTGGTCTGTCATAAAATAATAGAGACAGTAGATCTAGCTGGTCTGTCATAGTATAATTGAGACAGTAGATTTATCTAGTCTGTCATAATGTAATATAGATCTAGCTGGTCTGTCATAATATAATAGAGACAGTAGATCTAGCTGGTCTGTCATAATATAATTGAGACAGTAGATCTAGCTGGTCTGTCGTATTATAATAGAGACAGTAGATCTAGCTGGTCTGACATAAAATAATAGAGACAGTCGATCTAGCTGGTCTGCTATAATATAATAGAGACAGTAGATCTAGATGGTCTGTCATAATATAATAGAGACAGTAGATCTAGCTGGTCTGTCGTATTATAATAGAGACAGTAGATCTAGCTGGTCTGACATAAAATAATAGAGACAGTCGATCTAGCTGGTCTGTCATAATAGAATGGAGACAGTAGATCTAGCTGGTCTGACATAAAATAATAGAGACAGTCGATCTAGCTGGTCTGTCATAATAGAATAGAGACAGTAGATCTAGCTGGTCTGTCATATTATAATAGAGACTGTAGATCTAGCTGGTCTGTGATATTATAATAGAGTCTGTAGATCTAGCTGGTCTGTCATAATATAATAGAGAGAGTAGATCTAACTGGTCTGTCATAATATAATAGAGGCATTAGATCTAGCTGATCTGTCATAATATAATAGAGACAGTAGATCTAGCTGGTCTGGCATAAAATAGAGACAGTAGATCTAGCTGGTCTGTCATAATATAATAGAGACAGTCGATCTAGCTGGTCTGTCATAATATAATAGAGACAGTCGATCTAGCTGGTCTGTCATAATATAAGAGACAGTAGATCTAGCTGGTTTTTCATAATATAATAGAGAGAGTAGATCTAGCTGTTCTGTCATAATATAATAGAGAGAGTAGATCTAGCTGGTCTGCATTAATATAATAGAGACATTAGATCTAGCTGGTCTGTCATAATATAATAGAGACATTAGATCTAGCTGGTCTGGCATAAAATAGAGACAGTAGATCTAGCTGGTCTGTCATAATATAATAAGAGACAGTAGATCTAGCTGGTCTGTCATAATATAATAGAGACAGTCGATCTAGCTGGTCTGTCGTAATATAATAGAGACAGTAGATCTAGCTGGTCTGTCATAATATAATAGAGACAGTAGATCTAGCTGGTCTGTCATAATATAATAGAGACAGTAGATCTAGATGGTCTGTCATAATATAATAGAGACATTAGATCTAGCTGGTCTGGCATAAAATAGAGACAGTAGATCTAGCTGGTCTGTCATAATATAATAAGAGACAGTAGATCTAGCTGGTCTGTCATAATATAATAGAGACAGTCGATCTAGCTGGTCTGTCGTAATATAATAGAGACAGTAGATCTAGCTGGTCTGTCATAATATAATAGAGACAGTAGATCTAGCTGGTCTGTCATAATATAATAGAGACAGTAGATCTAGATGGTCTGTCATAATATAGAGACAGTAGATCTCTGATTTTGACGCCATTTCCTGTCACAACTTGCAAACTTGTTTACGTGCTGCTGTGCGTTTTGTTACCAACCTTACTTTGTTACCTGACAACTTCACGGTTTTTACTTTTTAATTACCGTTTATATTTTTTGTTTTTTCCCTCAACTTTTTTTTCATTAAAATTTCTCTCTCCGGGCGCTTATCTGGACATGGTTTGTCAGGACCTCCAACAGCCGAAGCCAGATAGATCTACCGTCTCTAAGTGGTAACATTAGCATGATGCCTTCTAATTGCAGTCGCTGTACTCATAATATACAGGAGAACGATTGCCTTACGGCGAGGATAGCTGTGCTACAAGCCCAGCTTCAGACACAATCGTTAGGCAAGGGTAATTTCAGTGTAGTAAAGGATGAAACAGCGTCCGTGCCACCAGTAAGTACAGATAGTAACGTTAGTATAAATCCCCTCGGGTTCCCGCAGCCTGACAACTTTCTCACGGTTTCTGGAGGGAAATGCTGTAGGAATGCTCAACCGGTGTCGCTCATTCAGCCGACAAGAATTAAACTTTCAACCGGTTTTCCCCATTAAGCAACGAGTCGGAGTCAGAGGACGAGCCTTCTCTTGTCTCTACTCCTCCCGTTACAGGGTCTGAGACGCTGAAGCTTCCCACCATTAGCTCTGACAAATTTAAATCTCTAGTCATTGGCGACTCCATTATCTGCAGTATTAGACTTAAAACGAATCATCCAGCGATCATACACTGTTTACCAGGGGGCAGGGCTTCCGACGTTAAGGCTAATCTGAAGATGTTGCTGGCTAAAGCTAAAACTGGTGACTGTAGAGAGTATAGAGATATTGTTATCCACATCGGCACCAACGATGTTAGGATGAATCAGTCAGAGATCACCAAGCGCAACATAGCTTCAGCGTGTAAATCAGCTAGAAAGATGTGTCGGCATCGAGTAATTGTCTCTGGCCCCCTCCCAGTTAGGGGAAGTGATGAGCTCTACAGCAGAGTCTCACAACTCAATCACTGGTTGAAAACTGTTTTCTGCCCCTCCCAAAAGATAGAATTTGTAGATAATTGGCCCTCTTTCTGGGACTCACCCACAAACAGTACCAAGCCTGACCTGCTGAGGAGTGACGGACTCCATCCTAGCTGGAGGGGTGCTCTCATCTTATCTACCAACATAGACAGGGCTCTAACTCCTCTAGCTCCACAATGAAATAGGGTTCAGGCCAGGCAGCAGGCTGTTAGCCAGCCTGCCAGTATAGTGGAGTCTGCCACTAGCACAGTCAGTGTAGTCAGCTCAGCTATCCCCATTGAGACTGTGTCTGTGCCTCGACCTAGGTTGGGCAAAACTTAACATGGCGGTGTTTGCCTTAGCAATCTCACTAGGATAAAGACCTCCTCCATTCCTGTCATTATTGAAAGAGATCATGATACCTCACATCTCAAAATAGGGCTACTTAATGTTAGATCCCTTACTTCAAAGGCAATTATAGTCAATGAACTAATCACTGATCATAATCTTGATGTGATTGGCCTGACTGAAACATGGCTTAAGCCTGATGAATTTACTGTGTTAAATGAGGCCTCACCTCCTGGCTACACTGGTGACCATATCCCCCGTGCATCCCGCAAAGGAGGGGGTGTTGCTAACATTTACGTCTTTTGAGCTTCTAGCCATGAAATTTATGCAGCCTACTCAATCACTTTTTATAGCCACTGTTTACAGGCCTCCTGGGCCATATACAGCGTTCCTCATTGAGTTCCTATCGGACCTTGTAGTCATAGCAGATAATATTCTAATCTTTGGTGACGTTAATATTCACATGGAAAAGTCCAAAGACCCACTCCAAAAGGCTTTCGGAGCCATCATCGACTCAGTGGGTTTTGTCCAACATGTCTCTGGACCTACTCACTGTCACAGTCATACTCTGGACCTAGTTTAGTCCCATGGAATAAATGTTGTGGATCTTAATGTTTTTCCTCATAATCCTGGACTATCGGACCACCATTTTATTACGTTTGCAATTGCAACAAAAAATCTGCTCAGACCCCAACCAAGGAACATCAAAAGTTGTGCTATAAATTCACAGACAACACAAAGATTCCTTGATGTCCTTCCAGACTCCCTCTGTCTACGCAAGGACGCCAGAAGACAAAAATCAGTTAAGGATCCGAGCAAAATACCAGTCTTGGTAAAGTTGAACATGTATCCTGAGGCCTTTGACTCTACAGCTACCGTACTCACCAGTTTCTCCCCAGAGGTCCATGGGTCATCCCTGTAGACTGCCTGAAGCTGGTGCATTACAGCTGTATACTTATCAACTTAGGATGGTGCTCTAAGCAACACACCGCTATGTAGGAACGCCCTAGACATGACATTAGACACAATGCCATGATAGAGTCATTTAGCCAAGACCGTGGACATATATAGAATACAGTCCCATTAGAGGATTAACGTGTGGTAACTATATTTTGTATATCTTTTGTTTATGATTTTTTTCATTTTTGTTTAGTTTTCTTTTGACACTTAGGCAGATGTTAACGCACACACACTCACAAAATAAGTACTTAAATGTCTTCCCCAAATGTGTGGCGTTGTGGCACTAACTGATGGTTGTATGGGGAACTTGTTTATGGCTCTATTCCTAAATTACTGTCCAGATCTACTAGTCTGGACGACGGGTACAGAAAGGCGATTCGCAACCCGGACATCCCCTGCCCATTCTTGTGGTGGCCTGCTTCTTCTGAATACCTACCAGGGTAAACCACCAGAGGGGGACCGCAATGGTGATCCACAACCAGGACATTCCGTGGTCCTTTTTATGGTGGGTTGCAACTTGCAGAATCCTTCCAAGGTTGAACCCACCAGAGGGGACTGTTATGACTCTCCTGACAGTGGATCAAAAGACCCATCAGCTAGGCAAATGTTTGAAGATAGCCAGACCTCCTCTCTCCCACAGAAGAGGGACTGTGCCGGTCTTGACACCTTAACACTAGGTCATAAATTTAGAGAGAACTTTCTCTTTCTTGCCCTGCAGTATTGGGAAAGAAATCCCTTTGTCTACAGCAGATCTTTGTTTTTGAAGTCTTATACAGGTTTCCATTGACCCAGATTTATTCTACAAAAGCTGTCGCAAAAACAATAGTTGCAACGTGTAATGGAAACAGCAGATCTAGGAGGTTTCTGAAAGATCGACAACATTTTATCCATTCGTCTGGGGTCGATTTTTCTTTTGTCGAACTTTATTGCGAAAAATGATGGAAAACATGACTGCTGAATATTGTTGAAGGTAAGATGTCACTCCACTCTACACGTTTAATTCAAAATGCCTATTACTTTCTAAATAATTTTTTTCAACTATACATTTTTTTTCCATTGCAGGACAAGGATTGTCCTCACTTTCAAAAATGCCTGAAATGCTTCAACTTGCATTTCTGATTGACTGGCAAGTTTCACCACCCAATTATGTCAGATCTACAGGAGTGTATGTTTCACCTTCGCACGAACTAGGCGCGAACCAGGCGCAAACTAGCCTAGGCTAGGCTAAGGCTAAGCCTAGGCCTAAGTTGAGTCTGTAATTCTGTAATTCCCATGCCCCCTAAAAAACGTAATGTGAAAAACATGCCTGATATTCTAAGAATTGATTAGTGTTGGGTCAGCCCAGGTTTAGCCTATGGTTTGTAGCCTATATAGATCAAGGAGTGGCCATTGCTGTGGTGAGAGAACTAGGAGATTCAGTTTCTATCATCTCCCTCACTCTCTCTGCTCTGATAGAGACGAGCAACTGTTCTCTCCAGCAGTTCGACTTTATCATTTATTTCCTTATAGAATCATAGCCCCACAGGAAGGGTGCTGGAGTTGGAGCAGCACCCGATACATTAAAATACATTTGCCAAAGTTAATTACTTCTGTCTGTTCAGAAAGAAATGAAATCATTCAGATTACTACACCAGGAGTAGGCCTATAATATAGACACAGAGGATCAATAGCTTATTTAAAAAAAAATTGCTGTGGATTGTGTGTAGCCCAATCACAAGGCATGCCTACAAGTTGGGAACATGCGGAAAATCTGTCAGTGATGCAGCTACAACAGGGCTTCGCTATATTTAAAATACAATCGCAGGTTGGAAAGCAAATGGATCCTGCTGAAAAGAGAAGACTGTTCTGTCTATAGGCTACCAAGTTATCAACTTCCAAATAGGCATATAGAGCGAGCAGCATTGTTAAGGTAAGGGTTAAGGTTAGGGGTTAAGATTAAGGTTTAGGGTAGGAATGTCCCAAGGAACCCGGATAGCACTGACCCTCTCACAACAGGTTATATAGTATACTATGCATTCCATCCTAACGTGAACGACTCAAGCCGTTTACCATAGACCCCCCCCAGAGCTGTCTTCTACACAAAGTTGTAAGGAAACAGAACAGAGATAGCCAGGCAGAGAAGAGGGTTGTAATTTCGCAGATGTGGCCAGTTACATTCTGTATTACAAAACCCTTCAAATGGTGAGACTTTCCCCCCAATTAGTCTTTCATTCAAAATTATATTCTTTATTTAAAACAAAGTGCATAACTTAAATCAACAAACATGTCTGATCAACAGCTGTGGGCTCATCTCGAGGCAGACTTTAGGGTAAACATTGTTTAAATGAAGATAACATAACGAGACTCCCAAATGATACCAAACACTAGACAGATAGCTGCTTACCTACTTGCCTCAGTAGGGTACATGGATGAAAACAAAGATAATATGATAACTTAACATTGTTTGTCATTTAAAGTGGTGGCTTTTCGGAAGATAATTAAGTTATATTGTACCCTGATCTGTGATCTGTATGTGCTTTAGTCAACTCCTACTTTTGCCTACATACTGTAGGTTTGCATGACCAGGCTAACTATGGTAGGTGGGTATGTAAAAACTAAAACAGCGTAGAAACCATGCATAAAAGAAAGACAATGCCCTGAAACACAAACAATGGCTACCTGTTTGTTTGCATGTGGATCAAATATAACACCAAGGATAAGTACACATTCAGCTTTGGGAGTATTACAAGGTAAAGCAGCATGATTGTCCAAAGAGTAACTTTCACCAGGATAGATAAATATGTAATAGTTGTTGCTTGGCTATAGGAAAGATCCATGTCTGATAGTGGCATACATCAACATGCATAGCCTGGGAGAACAGGTATGTATACTCACATACTCCCACACTTCTCTTACCATGAAATAGCATAACGTTAAGATATCCAAACCTAAAATGTATGCTTGAAATAAAACCTAAAAAGTAAATTTAAAAATAAACTACATGATCTAATCCCTGGCAAAACTGAATCAGAGTGAACAGAACCCTGATTAAAGCGACTTCTTCTGAAAGTCTGACATTTTCTTGAGGTGGTGGTCACCAACCCATGGTCATAGGGAGCAACAGGGTGTGCAGGCTTTTGTTACAACCCATCATGAACACACCTGATTCAGCTAGTCAGTTCATCTTATTAATGACATAGATTAGCTGAACCAGGTGTGTTAGTGCTGGGTTGGAACAAAACCTTGCATACCCTGTGGCCCTCAAAGACCATGATTGGTAACCACTGCCGTAAACAGAAGGATACTCTCTCGTTTCTCATCTTCCTCTTAAAAGAGTCTGGTCTTTGCCTTCTCTTGTCCACCATTGACTGCAGCCCAGCCTCTTCCTCACTGGCTATCCTCTTCATCATTATCATCACTGTCATTGTTGTGTGCCCAGCTTGCCTTAAGAGGGGTGAGCTCTGGTGCAATCACATCTCCATCCTAAATAAATGTGATCACAAACACACAGGGATACCAGTGTAAATTTTAAACATAGGGAAAATACTGTGTGTTGTGCAGGTAAGATAGTGATAGCTAGCTGGCTTAGCCTTGCACTGTCAACGTAAAAACGCTAACAACTTGAGAAAAAATGCTATATAAATGAAAGAGAGGCCTCCTGACCTGAGGTTTGGAGAAGTTCATATCCATGCACCACTGGACAAAGTTCTTCTTAGCTGCCTCCATGGCCCTCTCATCGGTCTTCTTACAGTAGACCCTGATAAGCTGCTCAGCAAACCGTTCTGGCAGCAGCTTGGACACCTACAGGAACAACAATTGCCTTATATCATGTTTCCAAGCTCCAAAAATGATTGGATAATAAAAAATAAAATACGTAATTGAAGTAGTGACCTGGTCCTTGCTGATCCGGTAAGCTTTGGTTGGGTCGTTCTTACAGTAGAAGCGCACTTTGTCGATGGGGTTCTTCTCCTTCATACCCCAGTCCATGTTGATGATCTGATAGAGAGAAAGAGAGAGGGGGAGAGATGGACTTACAAAGAGATACCTATGTTCAACAGAACAACTGGTAACAAAGGGGGGGCTATGGTAAAATGTTTTCAATCAGTTCCCTGATTGAGGTGAAAAGACTGGACACTCACATTGACAACAAAGTCCCCTGGCTGCAGAGTAACATTTTGAAGGTCATTCTGAGGCCTGGACCTCGCCACACAGCCTGCCCAGTCCAGGAGCTTTTCCTGGGGGAAGAGAAGACGAGGGTGAGAGGTACATAATATGAATCTCGTAGAAAGCTCCGCTAGTATGCCATGGAAGGATATCCTCTCTCCAAACACACGCACACACACCTGTGAAACCGCCATTCGCTTCTCAGCCTGAGTCTGTCCCACACACTTGTAGAGGCGTCTGCAGGTGATGTTTTGGAGGATCTCTCTGGCCTCAGCCAGCTCAGAGGATGACGAGTACAGAATCTGCTCAAACACATGGTCTACAGGGGAAAGGAGGAGAGAGGGAGAGGGGAGAGGGAGAGACAAGGTGATAAGGAGTGTGGGAAGATGAGAGGTAATCATGCAAACCAAACCCAGCAGTAATTATATGGACAGCAATGTGCCACACAAAAAAAACTGGTATGGAAAACCCAGCCTGTTTGGACAGCCTTGACGCCTGGCATAAAACCCAGACAACCAGAGGTTTGAGAGTAAGTAGAACAGACCAGAGCCATTCTACACTTTATATTTCTATGGGGTTGAACGGACCTGTGAGTTTAGTGTAGGCCTCCATGTTGTCTATTGCTGTGGAGATGGTGAACATCTTTCCCCCTGAACCTTGTATCTGGATGTGGGGGTCTGCCTTTAAAAAGGCCTCTGTGATCCTGAAAAAAAGACAAGACAATATAACATCTCATTTTGAACATATAAAATACAGCAGAAAAAAAATATATTTCTGAGAACCTGTATGAATGTATAAAATATAGGAAATAACACAGATATACAGTACCAGGGGAAAGTTTGGACACCTACTCATTCCAGAGTTTTTCCTTTGTATTCTACTTTGTAGAATGATAATGAAGACATCAACATTAAGACATGTTAAACAAATCAAAATATATTTTATATTTGAGATTCTTCAAACTAGCCTTGATGAGACATGAGGGGGGGCCCATAATGAGACATGAGGGAGGAGGCCATAATGAGACATGAGGGAGGAGGCCATAATGAGACATGAGGGAGGGAGGGGGCCATAATGAAACATGAGGGAGGGAGGGGGCCATAATGAGACATGAGGGAGGGAGGAGGCCATAATGAGACATGAGGGAGGGAGGAGGCCATAATGAGACATGAGGGAGGGAGGAGGCCATAATGAGACATGAGGGAGGGGGCCATAATGAGACATGAGGGAGGGGGGAGGCATAATGAGACATGAGGGAGGGGGGAGGCATAATGAGACATGAGGGAGGGGGGAGGCATAATGAGACATGAGGGAGGGGGGAGGCATAATGAGACATGAGGGAGGGGGGAGGCATAATGAGACATGAGGGAGGGAGGAGGCCATAATGAGACATGAGGGAGGGAGGAGGCCATAATGAGACATGAGGGAGGGAGGAGGCCATAATGAGACATGAGGGAGGGAGGAGGCCATAATGAGACATGAGGGAGGGAGGAGGCCATAATGAGACATGAGGGAGGGAGGAGGCCATAATGAGACATGAGGGAGGGAGGAGGCCATAATGAGACATGAGGGAGGGAGGAGGCCATAATGAGACATGAGGGAGGGAGGAGGCCATAATGAGACATGAGGGAGGGAGGAGGCCATAATGAGACATGAGGGAGGGAGGAGGCCATAATGAGACATGAGGTAGGGGGGGGGGCATAATGAGACATGATGGAGGGGGGGGGGGGCATAGTGAGACATGAGGGATGGGGCCATAATGAGACATGAAGGGAGGAGGCCATAATGAGACATGAGGGGGGGGGGGGGGCATAGTGAGACATGAGGGATGGGGCCATAATGAGACATGAGGGATGGGGCCATAATGAGACATGAGGGAGGAGGCCATAGTGAGACATGAGGGAGGGGGCCATTTGTTTTTTTTATTTTACTTTAATTTTACTAGGCAAGTCAGTTAAGAACAAATTCTTATTTTCAACAACGGCCTAGGAACAGTGGGTTAACTGCCTGTTCAGGGGCAGAACGACAGATTTGTACCTTGTCAGCTCGGGGATTTGAACTTGCAACCTTTCGGTTACTAGTCCAACACTCTAACCACTTGGCTACCCTGCCGCCATAATGAGACATGAGGGAGGAGGCCATAATGAGACATAAGGGAGAGGGGCCATAATGAAGCTTGGGAGGGGGCCATAATGAAGCTTGGGAGGGGGCCGTAATGAAGCTTGGGAGGGGGCCATAATGAAGCTTGGGAGGGGGCCGTAATGAAGCTTGGGAGGGGGCCGTAATGAAGCTTGGGAGGGGGCCATAATGAAGCTTGGGAGGGGTTGAGTTCAGGGAAACCAACTGCATGTGACAGTACTGATTAGGGGAGAACCCGTTTAAGGCTCATATCACTTAGTTCCCTGCTTAGCAAGAATGAGGCAATGTTTAGAGATAAGGAGGAGACTCCACCCAAAATGGGGTATGAATCCACCACGGGGGAAGACATGTCTGTGTCTGAATTACAGCTGTAAAGACCCTTTGGGGAGAATTAACCTTGGTTAAGCTTCTCTAGTGTCCATGAGTTACTTACTCTGAAAAATTAGAACCTAACAGTAGTCACCTGGAATGCATTTAAAATAAAAGTTGTGCCTTGTTAAAAGTTCATTTGTGGGATTTCTTTCCTCCTTAATGCGTTTGAGCCGATCAGATGTGTTGTGACAAGGTAGGGGTGGTATACAGAAGATAGCCCTTTTTGGTAAAAAACCAAGTCCATATTATTGCAAGAACAGCTCAAATAAGCAGAGAGACACGACAGTCCATCATTAGTTTAAGACATGAAGGTCAGTCAATATGGAAAATGTCAACAACTTTGACAGGTCATCTGATGCAGCACTCCAGCAGTCGCAAAAACCATCAAGTGGTTTGATGAAACTGGCTCTCATGAGGACTGCCACAGGAAAGGAAGACCCAGAGGATAAGTTCATTAGAGTTACCAGCCTCGAAAATTGCAGCCCAAATAAATGCTTCACAGAGTTCACAAGTAACAGACACATCTCAACATCAACAGTTCAGAGGAGTCTGCATGAATCAGGCCTTCATGGTATAATTGCTGCAAAGAAACCACTACTAAAGGACAGTAATAATAAGAAAAGACTTGCTTGGGCCAAGAAACCCAAGCAATGGATATTAGACCGGTGGAAATCTGTCCTTTGGTCTGATGAGTCCAAATTTGAGATTTTTGGTCTTTGTGAGACGCAGAGTAGGTGAACAGATCTCTTCATGTGTAGTTCCCACCATGAAGCATGGAGGATGTGGTGTGTTGGTGTGGCGGTGCTTCGCTGGTGACACTGTCAGTGATTTATTTAGAATTAAAGGCACACTTAATCACCATGGCTACCACAGCATTCTGAAGTGATACGCCATCCCATCTGGTTTGCGCTTAGTGGGACTGTCTTTTGTTTTTCAAGAGGACAATGACCCAACACACCTCCAGGCTGTATAAGGGCTATTTGACCAAGAAGGAGAGTGATGGAGTGCTGCATCAGATGGCCTGGCCTCCACAATCACCCGGCATCAACCCAATTGAAATTGTTTAGGATGAGTTGGACCGCAGAGTGATGGAAAAGCAGCCAACATGTGCTCAAGCATATGTGGGAACTCCTTCAAGATATTTGGAAAAGCATTCCAGGTGAAGCTGGTTGAGAGAATGCCAAGCGTGTGCAAAGCTGTCATCAAGGCAAATGGTGGCTACTTTGAAGAATCTAAAATATATTTTGATTTGTTTTACCGTTGTTTGGTTACTACATGATTCCATGTGTGTTATTTCATAGTTTTGATGTCTTCACTATTATTCTACAATGTAGAAATAGTACAAAACCCTTAAATGAGTTGGTGTGTCCAAACTTTTGACTGGTACTGTAGGGCTCCCGAGTGGCGCAGAAGTCTAAGGCACTGCATCTCAGTGCTAGAGGCGTCACTACAGACCCTGGTTCGATTCCAGGCTGAATCACAACTGGATGTGATTGGGAGTCCTATAGGGCGGCGCACAATTGGCCCAGCGTCGTCCGGGTTTGGCTGGGGTAGGCAGTCATTGTAAATAAGAATTTGTTCTTAACTTTAAAAAACGGACAAAAGTTATGGAAACTCGAGTAAATGAGGGATACAAAGTGTATTTAAAGCAGGTGCTTCCACACAGGTGTGGTTTCTGAGTTAATTAAGCAACAAACATGCTGGGCAGGCCATTATTTTGGCTACCACGACTATGTCCCCATAGGATAACAATGCCAACTCAGCTTCATCATTCATTGAATAAGATCGCTCATTTATCACAAAAGCCACTGATATTGCCAACTACTTTAATTTCTTTCTCATTGGCAAGATTAGCAAACTTAGGGATGACATACCAGCAACAAACGCTGACACTACACATCCAAGTATATCTGACAATTTATGAAAGACAAGAATTGTAATTTTGAATTCCATAAAGTCAGTGTGGAAGAGGTGAAAAAATTATTGTTGTCTATCAACAATGACAAGCCACTGAGGTTTGACAACTTGGATGGAAGATTACTGTGGATAATAGCGGATGATGTTGCCACATCTTCAATTTAAGCCTACTAGAAAGTGTGTGCCGTCAGGCCTATAGGGAAGCTAAAGTCATTCCACTACCCAAGTATAGTAAAGCTCCCTTTACTGGCTCAAATAGCCCACCAATCAGCCGGTTACCAAACCTTAGTAAACTTCTGGAAAAATTGTGTTTGACAACATACAATGCTATTTCACAGTAAACAAATTGACAACAGACTTTCGGCATGCTTAGAGAAGGACACTCAACAAGCACAGCACTTACACAAATGACTGATGATTGGCTGATAGAAATTGATGATACAATTATATAGGGTGTTCTTTAATGGAAACCTCTCAAATATAATCCAGGTAGAATCAGGAATTCCACAAGGCAGCTGTCTAGGCCCCTTACATTTTTTAATCTTTACTAACGACATGCCACTGGCTTTGAGTAAAACTAGTGTGTTTGTTACTGGTGTAGAGAGGAGTAGGCAGGAGGCAGTCACAGGTTAAGAACTACTGCATTTATTTAAGCACCATAGAACAAAGCAGGACGAAACCCAAACGCTGCTGTACTCAAAATATATCTTAGCTGTTTTTTCAATCTTTACTAATGACTCCTCTCTACACCACTAACAAACACACTGGTTTTACTCAAAGCCAGTGGCATGTCGTTAAAGGGTTAGGATTAGGCTTGGAGTAAAGCCAGTGGCATGCTGTTAATAAAGATTGAAAAAACAGCCCCCCGCACCTCACCGATTCACGGGGGGTTGAGTTAAATGTGGAAGACACATTTCAGTTGAATGCATTCAGTTGTACAACTGACTAGGTATCCCCTGGTTTTGTCGCACCTGGACTACTGTTCAGTCGTGTGATCAGGTGCCACAAAGAGGGACTTGAGAAAATTGCAGTTGGCTCAGAACAGGGCAGCACGGCTGGCCCTTAGATGTACACAGAGAGCTAAAATTAATTACATGCATGTCAATCTCTCATAGAAGAGAGATTGACTTCCTCATTACTTGTTTTTGTAAGAGGTGTTGACAAGCTGAAGGTACCAAGCTGTCTGTTTAAAATACTAGCACACAGCTCAGACACCCATGCATACCCCACAAGACATGCCACCAGAGGTCCCTTCATAGTCCCCAAGTTCAGAACAGACTATGAGAGGCACACAGTACTACATAGAGCCGTGACTACATGGAACTCTATTCCACATCAGGTGACTGATGCAAGCAGTAAAATTAGATTTAAAAAGCAGATAAAAACACACCTTATGGAACAGCGAGGACTGAAGTAACACAAACATAGGCACATACACATGCATACACAGGCATGATAATGTACACACACATACACATGGATGTTTTCGTTGTATATATATGTGGTAGTGGGGTAAAGTCCTAAGGGCACACTTTGTGTGTTGTGAATTCTGTAACGAATGTATTGTAATCTTTTTGAAATTGTATAACTGCCTTCATTTTGCCGGACCCCAGGAAGAGTAGCCGCCGCCTTGGATCCATAATAAATACAAATGCCCCCACACACAGGGCATGAGTGGTCACTGAATGGTTTGATGAGCATGAACACGATGTAAACCATATGCCATGGCAGTCTCAGTCACCAGATCTCAACCCAATTGAACACTTATGGGAGATTCTACCACAATCAACAAAACAACAAATGATAGAATTTATTGTGGAAGAATGGTGTCGCATCCCTCCAATTGACTTCCAGACACTTAGAAACTATGCCAAGGTGCATTGAAGCTGTTCTGGCTCGTAGTGGCCCAACACGCTATAAAGATACTATGTTGGTGTTTCCTCTATCTTGGCAGTTACCAGTATTAAACACCTGTTGAGGTGAGAGTACTTACATTGTCTCTATGATGTTGCCCACCTTGTGCTGGTAGGCCCTTCTATGCAGGCAGTTGCGTGTGTGGAACATGTCATACAGATTACCCACTTCCTGTATGTGGACAACACACATGGATATCATCACTAAACTAGGCTACCTAACTACTTTACCAAAAGTTGAATGAAAACATAAATGAAGGGAATGAATAGGAGGTGTAACTGAGGGCCAAGCGGAAGCATTTACCTTGTCTCGGGTGCAGATGTGCTTCTTCCCGTCCACCTCACACACACGGGCAAACTTGAGAAAGCGACGATAGTCAAAGTTATTTTGGATACCCAGGTGGAAGCAGTCCCTGTGGGGTGAGAAAGTGAGGGAGTCTCTGTTGGTTTTGTCTGGGTTTTCCTTTACCTGTCATACTGTTTTTGATGTATCCATTATGTTAAAATGTTTTTATTTTTTATTAATAAAATAAAAATAATTTTCAATGTTCCTGTTGTCATTTAAGTAAAAAAAAAAAAGGATCTCACAAAACAAAATGTTAAATGTTTATGCATTTCCTTTGCTCTACAATGAAGTGGTAGTTCCACAAAATGAGTGTCTTGTATTATTTTAAGCAGAAACTGTGCGTCAATATTGGAATTATAAAGCCTGTTATATTAAATATATATTAAATAACATGCTTAACACCCCAGCCATCCTACAATCTAAACTTGATGCCCTCAATCTCACACAAATTATCAATGAACCTACCAGGTACCGCCCCAAAGCCTTAAACACGGGCACCCTCATAGATATCATCCTAACCAACTTGCCCTCTAAATACACCTCTGCTGTCTTCAACCAAGATCTCAGCGATCACTGCCTCATTGCCTCATTGCCTGCATCCGTAATGGGTCAGCGGTCAAACGACCTCCACTCATCACTGTAAAACACTCCCTGAAACACTTCAGCGAGCAGGCCTTTCTAATCAACCTGGCCGGGGTATCCTGGAAGGATATTGATCTCATCCCGTCAGTAGAGGATGCCTGGATATTTTTTTCAAATGCCTTCCTAACCATCTTAAATAAACATGTCCCATTCAAGAAGTTTAGAACCAGGAACAGATATAGCCCCCCAGACCTTACTGCCCTTAACCAACACAAAAACATCCTATGGCGTTCTGCATTAGCATCGAACAGGCCCCGTGATATGCAGCTGTTCAGGGAAGCTAGAAACCATTATACACAGGCAGTTAGAAAAGCCAAGGCTAGCTTTATCAAGCAGAAATTTGCTTCCTGCAACACTAACTCAAAAAAGTTCTGGGACACTGTAAAGTCCATGGAGAATAAGAACACCTCCTCCCAGCTGCCCACTGCACTGAAGATAGGAAACACTGTCACCACTGATAAATCCACCATAATTGAGAATTTCAATAAGCATTTTTCTACGGCTGGCCATGCTTTCCACCTGGCTACTCCTACCCCGGTCAACAGCACTGTACCCCCCACAGCAACTCGCCCAAGCCTTCCCCATTTCTCCTTCTCCCAAATCCGTTCAGCTGATGTTCAGAAAGAGCTGCAAAATCTGGACCCCTACAAATCAGCCGGGCTAGACAATCTGGAGCCTTTCTTTCCTAAAATTATCTGCCGAAATTGTTGCCACCCCTATTACTAGCCTGTTCAACCTCTCTTTCGTGTCATCTGAGATTCCCAAAGATTGGAAAGCAGCTGTGGTCATCCCCCTCTTCAAAGGGGGGGACACTATTGACCCAAACTGCTACAGACCTATATCTATCCTACCATGCCTTTCTAAGGTCTTCGAAAGCCAAGTCAACAAACAGATTACCGACCATTTCTAATCTCACCATACCTTCTCTGCTATGCAATCTGGTTTCAGAGCTGGTCATGGGTGCACCTCAGCCACGCTCAAGGTCCTAAACAATATCTTAACCGCCATCGATAGGAAACATTACTGTGCAGCCGTATTCATTGATCTGGCCAAGGCTTTCGACTCTGTCAATCACCACATCCTCATCGGCAGACTCGACAGCCTTGGTTTCTCAAATGATTGCCTCGCCTGGTTCACCAACTACTTCTCTGATAGAGTTTAGTGTGTCAAATCGGAGGGTCTGTTGTCCGGACCTCTGGCAGTCTCTATTGGGGTGCCACAGGGTTCAATTCTTGGACCGATTCTCTTCTCTGTATACATCAATGAGGTCGCTCTTGCTGCTGGTGAGTCTCTGATCCACCTCTACGCAGACGACACCATTCTGTATACTTCTGGCCCTTCTTTGGACACTGTGTTAACAACCCTCCAGGCAAGCTTCAATGCCATACAACTCTCCTTCCGTGGCCTCCAATTGCTCTTAAATACAAGTAAAACTAAATGCATGCTCTTCAACCGATCTCTACCTGCACCTATCCGCCTGTCCAACATCACTACTCTGGACGGCTCTGACTTAGAATACGTGGGCAATTACAAATACTTAGGTGTCTGGTTAGACTGTAAACTCTCCTTCCAGACCCATATCAAACATCTCCAATCCAAAGTTAAATCTAGAATTGGCTTCCTATTTCGCAACAAAGCATCCTTCACTCATGCTGCCAAACATACCCTTGTAAAACTGACCATCCTACCAATCCTCGACTTTGGCGATGTCATTTACAAAATAGCCTCCAATACCCTACTCAACAAATTGGATGCAGTCTATCACAGTGCAATCCGTTTTGTCACCAAAGCCCCATATACTACCCACCATTGCGACCTGTACGCTCTCATTGGCTGGCCCTCGCTTCATACTCGTTGCCACTGGCTCCATGTCATCTACAAGACCCTGCTAGGTAAAGTCCCCCCTTATCTCAGCTCGCTGGTCACCATAGCATCTCCCAACTGTAGCACACGCTCCAGCAGGTTTCTCTCTCTAGTCACCCCCAAAACCAATTATTTCTTTGGCCGCCTCTCCTTCCAGTTCTCTGCTGCCAATGACTGGAACGAACTACAAAAATCTCTGAAACTGGAAACACTTATCTCCCTCACTAGCTTTAAGCACCAACTGTCAGAGCAGCTCACAGATTACTGCACCTGTACATAGCCCACCTATAATTTAGCCCAAACAACTACCTCTTTCCCTACTGTATTTTATTTATTTATTTTGCTTGTTTGCACCCCATTATTTTTATTTCTACTTTTCACATTCTTCCATTGCAAATCTACCATTCCAGTGGTTTACTTGCTATATTGTATTTACTTTGCCACCATGGCCTTTTTTTGCCTTTACCTCCCTTATCTCACCTCATTTGCTCACATCGTATATAGACTTGTTTATACTGTATTATTGACTATGTTTGTTTTACTCCATGTGTAACTCTGTGTCGTTGTATGTGTCGAACTGCTTTGCTTTATCTTGGCCAGGTCGCAATTGTAAATGAGAACTTGTTCTCAACTTGCCTACCTGGTTAAATAAAGGTGAAATAAAATAAATAAATAAAATAAATGAGTGCCCTTTAATACATATGGAGAATTCAATTAATCAGATTTTATATGAATAAAGGCTTGCTTAAGTGCTAAAATTCTGCATTTTGACACGTCCCTACACCAGTCCTGTCACTTCCAGCAAGATTTTAACACATTTAATTTTTAACCCATTGTGTGAAGCTTCCATTCAAATGCTACTCCCTGTTGCACACAACAAGCGTCCATTTCCTGTCACAAGGGGGATTTATGGCAGATTTCGATGAAATCTGACTTTTAGATATGAAATATACTTATTATTCATGTCACTGAGGGAGAGAGGGGAACGTATAAGGTTTACATTCTGTCAGGATATATTATTGTTAGCCATCAGAGATCCTATGGGAGGAGAAGAGACACAGTCTGGTACAAGTGATCATGACAGCCGTGAGTTAGAGAAGAGTGAGCAATTTGGGCAGAGGTCAGGTTAGATGAAGTGAAGAAGAACATATATGTGACTCACCACCAGGATTCGGTCTTATGTAGCAAAATGTGAAATGGTGTAGAGACTAGGGTTGCAAGGGTCGGAAACTTTCCCGGAAATTTTCCATTGGAAGTTAAGCCCGGGAATTTGGGAATTTTTTTTAATAAAAAAGTTCTTATAACAGTGAACCTTTTGTATGGGATACACATTAGGCAATTCTAGGTCTTGTGGCATATTTTTGTTAAACTATCCCCAATTCAATGGAATTGCAACCCTCTGCATGCACAGTGCATTCTTCCATCACATGTACAGCTGATTCTCAAGATCTTGCACACTAATGAGATGCTATTGAGCCCACATTACTACACTGTCTGAGCCAAGGACTACAAGCTTTCTGGTAAGTTTTGATGACAATACTGGGTGGGGTGAATATATTTTAAGACATAAATAATTTTTTGTTAACTAGTAAACAGTAACCTACAGCAAAGTGTGTTTAAATCATTTCTAACTTATTAACAATTTCTGCTAGTTAGTTTTTGCTACTATGTGGGTTTTAGCTTGCTTGAGCCTGTTAACTGAGGAGTGTTAATTCACCTGTTTTCATACAGGTTTAATTTTAAAACATTTACCTGACAGATTCGTTGTTTAATCTAACTACTTAACTATTTATCTGTATATGGAATTGTATTTGTTGTTTCCTTTACTCATTTTTTTCTAATCTTTACAGGAAAATGCCACAGGCACTATCTGATGTGTGGAGACATTTCACTGCAGGTCATGTAGAAGGACAAGCTGTGTACATTTACAAATACTGTGCCAAATAATATGTGAAGAATGCAACAAAGATGCTGAATCATCTGGCCAAGTGCATAAAGTTCCCTCAGCGCTCACAACAAGCAACCTCTGACAATTCGAGGTGAAGATGATGAATCAGACACCTTATCAATAGCAACAGCTCATGGTCCTCCTGGAATCAGAAGTTTATTTGACTCAATGGAGGGAAGTAGTCAGAGAAATGCTGATGAATGTCTTGCTCGAGCTGTGTAAGCAACTGGTTCACCTCTGATGCTCACAGGCAATGTGCATTGGCTTTTTCTTTGCAATGTGCATATGGCTTTTTCTTTGCAACTCTGCCTAGAAGGCCAGCGTCCCAGAGTCGCCTCGTCACTGTTGATGTTGAGACTGGTGTTTTGCAGGTAATATTTAATGAAGCTGCCAGTTGAGGACTTGTGAGTCATCGGTTTCTCAAACAAGAGACTAATGTACTTGTCCTCTTGCTCAGTTGTGCACCGGGGCCTCCCACTCCTCTATCTATTCTGGATAGAGCCAGTTTGCGCTGTTCTGTGAAGGGTGTAGTACACAGCTTTGTATGAGATCTTCAGTTTCTTGGCAATTTCTTGCATGGAATAGCCTTCATTTCTCAGAACAAGAATAGACTGATGAGTTTCAGAAAAAAGGTCTTTGTTTCTGGCCATTTTGAACCTGTAATTAAACCCACAAATGCTGATGCTCCAGATACTCAACTAGTCTAAAGAAGATCAGTTTTATTGCTTCTTCAAATCAGAACAACAGTTTTCAGCTGTGCTAATATAATTGCAAAAGGGTTTTCTAATGATCAATTAGCCTTTTCAAATTATAAACTTGGATTAGCTAACACAACGTGCTATTGTAACACTGGAGTGATTGTTGCTGATAATGGGCCTCTGTATGCCTATGTAGATACTCCATAAAAAATCCGCTGTTTCAAGCTACAATAGTCATTTACAACATTAACAATGTCTACACTGATCAATTTGATGTTATTTTGAAGGACAAAGAATAGGTTTTAAGTGACCCAAAACTTTTGAAGGGTAGTGTATGTGAGAATGCTATTCATTGACTACAGCTCAGCGTTCAACACCATAGTGCCCTCGAAGTTCATCACTAAGCTAAGGACCCTGAGACTAAACACCTCCCTCTGCAACTGGATCTTGGACTTCCTGACGGGTCGCCCCGTCAGTTGGTAAGGGTACGGACCAACACATCCGCCACGCTGATCCTCAACACGGGGGCCCCTCAGGGGTGCGTGCTCAGTCCCCTCCTGTACTCCCTGCTCACTCATGACTGCGTGGCCAAGCATGACTCCAACACCATCATTAAGTTTGCCGATGACACCAGTGGTAGGCCTGATCACCGACAACGATGAGACCGCCTATAGGGAGGAGGTCAGAGACCTGGCCGTGTGGTGCCAGGACAACCACCTTTTCCTCAACGTGATCAAGACAAAGGAGATGAGTGTGGACTACAGGAAAAGGAGGACCAGGTACTCCCCCATTCTCATCGACGGGGCTGTAGTGGAACAGGTTGAGAGCTTCAAGTTCCTTGGTGTCAACATCACCAACAAACTATCATGGTCTACACACACTAAGACAGTTGTGAAGCAGGCAGGAGACTGAGAAGATTTGGCATGGGTCCCCAGATTCTCAAAAGGTTCTACAGCTGCACCATCGAGAGCATCCTGACTGGTTGCATCACTGCCTGATATGGCAACTGCTCGGCCTCCGACCGCAAGGTGCTACAGAGGGTAGTGCGTACAGTTCAGTACATCACTGGGGCCAAGCTTCCTGCCATGCAGGACCTCTATATCAGGCGGTGCCAAAGGAAGGCCCTAAAAATGGTCAAAGACTCCAGCCACCCAAGTCATAGACTGTTCTCTCTGCTACTGCACGGCAAGCGGTACCGGAGCGCCAAATCTAGGTCCAAAAGGCTTCTTAACAGCTTCTACCCCCCAAGCCATTAGACTCCTGAACAGCTAATCAAGGGGCTACCCAGACCCCGCTTTTACACTGCTACTCTCCATTTATAATCTATGCATAGTCACTTTACCTCTACCTACATGTACATAATACCTCAATTACTTCGACTAACCGGTGCCCCCACACATTGATTCTGTACCGGCACCCCCTGTAAAAAGCCTTGCTTGTTATTTTACTGCTGCTGTTTATTTGTTACTTTTATTTTCTACTTATCTATTTTTTACCTAAGACTTCATGTAATTTTTTTCTTAACTTCTTAAAAGCATTGTTGGTTAAGGGCTTGTAAGTAAGCATTTCACTATAAAAAGTCTATTTGGCGCATTTGACAAAAAAACGTTTTTACCAGCAAAAATATTTTTTTCCGCTAAAATTACACCAACTAAAATTACACCAATTACACCAACAAAACAGATGAGCATGCTTTGTAATGTTTCTGAAAAAAAAGAAATGCAATACTAGAAAGAAGCAATGTGGTATATTGTTTAACCGTTTGCGTGTAGGGGGCAGTATTTTTGTTTTTGGCAAAAACGTACCCATTTGAAACGGCCTATTTCTCAGCCCCAGAAACTAGAATATGCATATAATATGCATATATATGCATATAATTATTAGGATAGAAAACACTCTAAAGTTTCCAAAACTGTCTAAATATTGTCTGTGAGTATAACAGAACTGATATTGCAGGCGAAAACCTGAGGAAAATCCAATCAGGAAGTGCCTGTTATTTTGAAACCTCTCTGTTCCTATACATGCCTATCCTCCATTTAAAGGGATATCAACCAGATTCCTTTTTCTATGGCTTCCCTAAGGTGTCCACAGTCTTTAGACATAGTTTCAGGCTTTTATTTTGAAAAATTTGCGAGAGAGATCACATTGCGTAAGTGGATAGGTGGGGGCTCTCAGAATGAGTTTTGCGTAACAGAGTAAAGAGGCCATTGTTTCTCCCGGTCCTTTTGAAAAACCTACACTCCCGGTTGATATATTATCGAATATATATTTTAAAAACAACATGAGGAATGATTATAAAAAACGTTTGACATGTTTCTGTGGACATTATGGATATTATTTGGAATTTTCGTCTGCGTTATGGATTTCTGAACATAACGCGACAAACAAACGGAGGTATATAAAAATAATCTTTATGGAACAAAAGGAACATTTGTTGTGTGACTGGGAGTCTCGTGAGTGAAAACATCCGAAGATCAAAGGTAAACGATTAATTTGATTGCTTTTCTGATTTTCGTGACCAAGTTACCTGATACTAAGTGTACTTAATGTTTTGTCATGCGATTGATAAACTTACACAAACGCTTGGATTGCTTTCGCTGTAAAGCATAATTTCAAAATCTGAGACGACAGGTGGATTAACAAAAGGCTAAGCTGTGTTTTGCAATATTGCACTTGTGATTTCAAGAATATTTTTTTGTAATATTATTCGACTGTGCTATGCTATTCAGCGTTGCTGATGACAATTATCCCGCTACCGGGATGGGGTGCGTCAACAAGTTAATTTCATTTTTTTTGTGACCTGAATCTTTTAACCAAAATATCACAGATGAGACAAAAAAATTCACCTGCCCCTTTATGGGCGGGAGGTTACCGTGGTAGCATGACTCGAGTTATGTTAGTGCCTATGAGATTGAGTCTGACTAGAAGAAGATCTGTCTTCTCTTCCCTAGCAGTTGAAAGTCAAACATAGAGAAACAACCTAGCTTGTGAACAAAACAATGTAAATAGATAAGAAACACAAGGACAAAGTCTCACTTCAGTAGACTTTAGTTTCAAGTAAATTAGACCAACTTTTATAGTTTTATGCCTGTGAGCAGCGCTTCTGAAAATATATATTTCACTCAGCTATTCAAATGCGCACATTATAGCCAGACAGTGTTGAAGCGCAAGGTGGAATAGGCTATATAGGATTCGTAGTTCGGCTTTGGCTACAAAACAGCAGCATTTATTTTGCTATAAATGTGATCATACTTTTTATTCACAAATGCAAGTGAAATGCTCTCACTGTGGAGCCCTGACCACCCACCAACGTGGCTGGTGAAATAAACATCTTACCTGCCAATGCCAAAATCTACCCGCATTTGGCTGGTGTTCATTTTAGGCCCTGAAGATTATTTAAGAAAAGTTACCCATACTATTTTCCTAATATACTCCAATGTTCCTATGTATTGTTAGATCTCTAATATAGCTTACTCCAGTAATTGATCATAGTTTCTAAAAGGGATAAACTCCAACTGGGGGACTCACCTGGCGAAGTAGTCCCACTTGTCTACATCGATGCCGTTCCTTTTGTTGGCCACAATCTCATAGAGGAAGGACTTCTCCTCTGGTCGGCCCTTATATGGCCACTGTGGAGGGAAAAAGAACAGACTCAGACTACAGACAGACATCCGAGCATGAAACTCCAAATTAGTTCAAATTAGTTTAAATTCAACCCGTAGACAATGAAATGCTAGAAAGCATAAATAAATCATATTCATGAAGTAATATTGATTGATGTTTGTTGACTGATTAATGTTGATTGATGATTGTTTACCGCCCTAGCGGTGAAGGTTTCAGTGAGGAGGCAACAAGGGTCAGAGTGGCTTTCAGGTGTTGATTTATTCAGTTTACCCCCAATTTATATTTTCTGTTTTGTTATTGTCATGTTTGGGCTTCTTCACCGAAACTTCCACCACTAGGGCGGTCTCCGTTACCATTGGTGTCAGAAGTGGGAAACGAACCCACACCTCCATGATTCTTAAATTGGTTGATTGACTGACTAACCGGCTCACTGGCTGGCTGACTTACTCCCTGGCTGAGGGGGACAGTGTTCTGTGGTCCAGCAATCTGCTCCTTGATGAAGACCAGGTCAACAGGAAGGACCAGGCCATGCTCCTTCATCGCCGGCTCCAAGGCGTTCTCACACACCAGGTGGTCAAACATGGCCAGGGACGCCTCCTCGTGCTGTAACACACACAACGTGAGCGTACACACAAATACAGGTGACCTGCACAGGTTTGAGCACACACAGGAAGATATTGACACAAACAACAGCACAGACATGTAGACAGAGCAAAAAAGGAGGAAACGAGAGAGGAAAGAAAGGTCTTACATTCCACTTAGATTCTGGACGCACTTTGGGGATGAACATCCCATCAAACATATGGGAGAAAGGACCATGACCTGGAGAGTGAGAGATATCACATTTATGAGAAAGTAAGATTGAAAAAAAAGTGTGTATATATGTGTGTGGTGTGTGTGTGAGACTCACCCAAGTCGTGACAGAGACCGGCAATCTGGACACACAATATGTCTCTACGAGAGATGAAGAGCTCTGGTTGTCTCTCATTCAACTCCTGGACCAGCAAACCTGACAGGTAGCCCACCCTGAAACACACGACCAAAACAACCATTTTACAACTCAGGAAACCTGCTAGGTAACCACTGGGAACTGGGAGCTTAAGGAAGGGGCTAGGGGCTGAAAAAGAACCAGGACAGTTTCTATTGTGCCTTTTGAAATCAAATCAAATCTTATTTGTCACATACACATGGTTAACAGATGTTAATGCGAGTGTAGCAAAATGCTTGTGCTTCTAGTTCTGACCATTCAGTAATATCTAACAAGTAATCTAACAATTTCACAACTACTCCCTTTTAAACACAAGTGTAAAGGAATTAATAAGAATATGTACATATAAATATATGGATGAGCGATGGCCGTGCGGCATAGGCAGGATGCAGTAGATGGTAGAGAGTACAGTATATACATATGAGATGAGTAATGTAGGGTATGTAAACATTATATAAAGTGGCATTGTTTAAAGTGGCAGCAGCCACTCAATGTTAGACGTGGCTGGTTAACAGTCTGATGGCCTTGAGATAGAAGCTGTTTTTCAGTCTCTCGGTCCCAGCTTTGATGCACCTGTACTGACCTCGCCTTCTGGATGATAGCGGGGTGAACAGGCAGTGGCTCGGGTGGTTGTTGTCCTTGATGATCTTTATGGCCTTCCTGTGACATCGGGTGGTGTAGGTGTCCTGGAGGGCAGGTAGTTTGCCCCCGGTGATGCGTTGTGCAGACCTCACTACCCTCTGGAGAGCCTTACGGTTGTGGGCGAAGCAGTTGCGGTGATACAGCCCGACACGATGTTCTCGATTGTGCATCTGTAAATGTTTGTGAGTGTTTTTGGAGATAAGCCAAATTTCTTCAGCCTCCTGAGGTTGAAGAGGCGCTGTTGCACCTTCTTCACCACGCTGTCTGAGTGGGTGGACCAATTCAGTTTGTCCGTGATGTGTAAGCCGAGGAACTTTAAAAAAACTTTCCACCTTCTCCACTATTGTCCCGTCGATGTGGATATGGGGTTGCTCCCTCTGCTGTTTCCTGAAGTCCACGATCATCTCCTTTGTTTTGCTGACGTTGAGTGCGAGGTTATTTTCCTGACACCACACACACTTTGAATGCAGGGTAAGGCCTCTAAAACCACATAGACTAAATACCAATTTGCGCATGTACACTCCACATCTTGGATTTAAAAAGGTGTACACACCCTATATAGGTCAAGCCCACACACTTTTAAACTATGAAGTGCTCAGGCACCCACACTTGTACTCTATGCTAGTGCATACTTACACACACTCCTACATACCCTATGGAGTGTTCGAAGCGGTTGTGGGAGGCTCCAGGGAAGACAAAGTATGTTCCTCCCAGCTGCTTAATGTGGCGGAGCCTCTGGAACTGAGGGGTGTCGATGATACGGACCAGCAGAGGATGCATCTCTACATGGCCATGGATGGGGTCATTAAACACCTACAGGAGACAATAATATATCTTATTGTAGATACTACTCTTCCTCTATTTTTCCCTCTCTGGAATAGAAAAGGGTGCAGCTCTAGTTATGTGGCCGTGGTTAGAGTAGGGTCATTACTCTTGCAATAAAATTGAAAAACATTATAAAACAGGGAATAGAGAACATGAAAAAAAAACAGCTATTACTCAGGGTGTTTTACTTCTTTCACAATAATAAATAAATACAATTTTAAAAAGGTACAATGTGGTTGAGGTGATTTTCTCTCCCATGCATTGTTCTCTATCTATACCTCTCCCTGTCCATCAGCCTCTCAATGTGAGATCAAAGTCAATGTTTCCCCTTTTGCTAAATAATTTCCAGGTCAAACGTTTTCAGTGTAAACCTAAAGGACTAAAACCAGATATAAAGTAAGTAGAAAAGACAGTGGAGCCATATTGTTTTTTAATAAGATCACATTTAAGAACGAACAATCACCAAAATAAAAACTAGACAAATCAGGGAGAATCTAAGATGTCATGGGGCCTCCATTGATTTTGTTATAATGTTTGAGTCACTCAGATAGCATAAGAACAAGGCATAATGTTAACTCAGCCCCATGGCAAAATGTGTAGAATTGCAGGATATTAACTTTGAAACTGCAACTTTTCTCTCAGCCCAATGACAAATACATAGAATAGCTGGAAACTAGCTTTAAACTTTCAAATTGTATTTCTGCCCCATAGTAAAATGTGTAGAATTTCAGAAAATTCAGTTTAAAAGAGCAACACTTGGTCTCTGCAGCCAAGAGGGCCTCTAAAACCTCTATTGCGTTACCTTGGTCTCTGCTGCAATCTGCCACAGCTTCCTCAGGCAGTGAAGAATCTGCAGCCGTGTGCCAAGAGGCCTGAGGAGAGAGAGTCCGTTCATAATCATCACACCAAAATCAGAACATCACAATTCTCAAGAAATTGACTAAGAGAAATCTGTCACAACAAATACACCAAAATTAGAAAGTGCACATTAGATTGACATACCACTGAAGATTGGTACACCGAAATGACCACACCCCATACCGAAACCACACCACACATACCCTATGCCCATATTCTCCAGATGTGTCTCTGTAAGGTATCGTAACCCCACTCCTGTTATCTGTTGCTCTGTGTGGGGAAAAACCAAACAAAAAGGACAGATCATCTTTCCTGTGTGCAAGTCTACCAACCTTCCTCTTCATTAGATAGAATCAGTTATTTGGCTGGAACAACCTTGATGCTGGGCACTAACAGATACCAGAGAGAAAGTAAGGAGAGGGTTAGTGGATAATGGATAAAAGGAGCCTAATGGTACTCCTTATGGTCGGGTGGGAAATGTACTTTTTGGTCCACCAGGGTGGAAAATTCATAAAGAAATCACAGAAAATGCATGCACATGTTTTGTAATGATAAAACACTTTTTGAAATTGATTAAAAGTGATGTCAAATGAAAGAGCACGACAGATAGTAGTGGATATTAGAGTGTGTTCCAGCGGGCAAGGTCTCCATATTTCTCTCTATTGTTTGAACCTATGCTGTACCACACCCCATTTTCACCACTGTAATGTTGAAACTCTTATCTTACAGAGCTGACAAACACATCAAAAAATATTCTCACAAATTCGCTGTGTGACCACCTGCCAATGTGGATGGAAATATTAGACATTCTACCTGTCAATGCCAAAATGTACTAACATTTAGCTGGTGGCTAGTGTTAATTTCCCACCCTGCTTATAGTCCAAGGACCTTATATGTTCTGTTTAAAAGGTTGAATTGGCTCTGGAAACCAAAACAGCCAAATACTCCATCTAAACGTAAATCGATTCTCAATTGCGATACGGTTCTAGAAACAGAAATCCTTATACTTTCATATCACATCAAAATAATATCACAACTGAAAAATACACACTTACTGTACACTGTTTTAACACAGTTGCAGCAGGCAGTATTTTTTAGTGACAACACGTTTGTGGTGTCTTCCGGTTAATTAGCACAGGTAGACTATTCTGTTGTAGTCTGATGGTTGGAGAAAATGGTGGAAGTGAATGCCGAGTTCGAATCAAGCAGCACGTTGAGTGAAGCTGATGAAGATTAATGTTCTGAATGGACAACAGTCGAAAACTGAAATAAAAAATAAATTGTCAAAAATTGTCTATGAACGGTAATGAATCGCTTCTTGTTGGGATGCGTTCGTTGAGTAAGGATGTATTTGGGAAACCCACTTGAGGTGTTGAAAATTGTGAAGTGTATGCTGGGAAAAGACAAGACTGTCAGAGTGACAAGGAGTGGTCTTATTTTGATTCATTGCAGTGGGCCTTAATAAAATAATTCGGACAAGAAGAGTTTTGTGCTTTGAACTTCGGAGTAGAGAGCCCGTCAAAGGAGTCATCTCAGGGGTGACGCCGGATGTTCAGATTTAATACCTGAAGAGAATTTCTGGTGTGGTTGGTGCCTGGAGTCTGACTGGGTGAATGGAGAACGAGGAAAGTCTAACGGTCCTACCTTCACATGTGAAGTTTGGTTATGTAAGATACGCTGTACGAGCTTTCATCCCCAAACCACTGCAGGTGTAAGAACTGTAAAGGATTGGTCCATGTTTCAAGTGTGTGCAGACGGACAGAGTGAAGAACGGTGCACGGAAGAACAACGGTAACTATTAAGTTCTGACGTCTGCATTGGCAGCAACTTCGCGGAGCTGTTGTCAAGGAAGTGGGTTTGTGTTGATACAGGATGTACTGCCCCCAACTACCATCAACCAACCATGTAAATGCGGAGCAATACAGAGCCCTCCGTGTTGTTATACAATTTGGGAACGCCATGGCAATGCGGCACGGAGCTCGATTTGGCCTCTGGAGGCGCCGAAATTGTGTCACACGACCACATTTTTGGATCAAGCATGAATTGGCTTTGTCTATTTTTTTATGTACCTTGATTTAACTAGGGAAATTCTTATTTTACAATGCCGGCCTAACCCTAAGCAAGGCAGTTATCCCACTGGGATGACGTGGATGTCGATTATGGCACTTAAATGCTGAAGACACATTTCAGTTGAATGCATTCAGTTATACAACTGACTAGGTATCAACCCTTCCCCTAACCCTCCTCTAACCCTGACAATGCTGGGCCAATTGTGCGCCACCCTATGGAACTCCCGATCTTGGCCGGTTGTGATACAACCTGGGATCGAACCAGGGTCGGTAGTGACGCCTCTAGCAATGAGATGCAATGCCTTAGACCCGTGCACCACTCGGGAGCCCAATGGATTAGTTCTATTTTGTGAAGTGCACCAGTCCCTCCTTCAGCAAAGCACCCCCACAACATGATGCTGCCACCCCCATGCTTCACGGTTGGGATGGTGTTCTTTGGCTTGGTCATTATGACCAAACAGTTCTATTTTTGTTTACCAGAACAGAGGACATTTCTCCAAAAAGTACAATCTTTGTCCCCATGTGCAGTTGCAAACTGTAGTCTGGCTTTTTTTATGGCGGTTTAGGAGCAATGGCTTCTTCCTTGCTGAGCGGCCTTTCAGGTTATGTCATTTCCTCCAGCATCTTCACAAGGTCCTTTGCTGTTGTTCTGGGATTGATTTGCACTTTTCGCACCAAAGTAGGTTCATCTCTAGGTGACAGAACGCGTCTTCTTCCTGAGCGGTATGATGGCTGCGTGGTCCCATGGTGTTTATACTTCCATACTATTGTTTGGACAGATGAACGTGGTACCTTCAGGTGTTTGGAAATTGCTCCCAAGAATGAACCAGACTTGTGGAGGTTTACAATTTCTTTCCTGAGGTCTTGGCTGATTTATTTTGATTTTCCGATGATGTCCAGCAAAGAGGCACCGAGTTTGAAGGTAGGCCTTGAAATACATCTACAGGCACACCTCCAATTGACTCAAATGATGTCAATTAGCCTATCAGAGACTTCTAAAGCCATGACATCGTTTTCTGGAATTTTCCAAGCTGTTTAAAAGGGACAGTCAACTTAGTGTAAGTAAACTTCTGACCCACTGGAATTGTGATACAGTGAATTAAGTGAAATAATCTGTCTGTAAACAATTGTTGGAAAATTACTTGTGCCATGCAGAAAACTAGATGTCTTAACCGACTTGCCAAAACTACAACCTAAGTGTATGTAAATTTCCGACTTCAACTGTAGTTAGCCTAGCTAGGGTACTGTAGTTCAAAGGACAATGTAAATTAGTCTTTAGGGTAGTGCGAACAGCCCAGTACATCACTGGGGCCAAGCTTCCTTCCATCCAGGACCTCTATACCAGGCGGTGTCAAAGGAAGGCCCTAAAAATGGTCAAAGACTCCAGCCACCCTAGTCATAGACTGTTCTCTCTGCTACCACACAGCAAGAGGTACCGGAGCACCAAGTGTAGGTCCAAGAGGCTTCTAAACAGCTTCTACACCCAAGCAATAAGACTCCTGAACATCTAGTCAAATGGCTACCCAGACCCCCCACACCACTGCCACTCTCTGTTGTCATCTATGCATAGTCACTTTAATTAACTCTACCCACATGTACATACTACCTCAACTAACCGGTGCCCCCACACATTGACTCTGTACCGGCACCCCCCTGTATTTATTGATATTTTTTTAAGGCTCCTCTTTAATTACTTGTTACTTAAAAAATATGCATAAGAATAAGAGATTTAAATGCACGGTCGGTTTCACTGTAAGATCTACTACACCTGTTGTTTTCAGCATTTCACTGTAAGGTCTACTACACCTGTTGTATTCAGCATTTCACTGTAAGGTCTACTACACCTGTTGTATTCAGCATTTCACTGTAAGGTCTACTACACCTGTTGTACTCAGCATTTCACTAAGATCTACTACACCTGTTGTATTCAGCATGTCACTGTAAGATCAACTACACCTGTTGTATTCAGAATTTCACTAAGATCTACTACACCTGTTGTATTCAGCATTTCACTGTAAGATCTACTACACCTGTTGTATTCAGCATTTCACTGTAAGGTCTACTACACCTGTTGTATTCAGCATTTCACTGTAAGGTCTACTACACCTGTTGTACTCAGCATTTCACTAAGATCTACTACACCTGTTGTATTAAGCATTTCACTGTAAGGTCTACTACACCTGTTGTATTCAGCATTTCACTGTAAGGTCTACTACACCTGTTGTATTCAGAATTTCACTGTAAGGTCTACTACACCTGTTGTATTCATCATTTCACTGTAAGGTCTACTACACCTGTTGTATTTAGCATTTCACTGTAAGGTCTACTACACCTGTTGTATTCAGCATTTCACTGTAAGGTCTACTACACCTGTTGTATTCATCATTTCACTGTAAGGTCTACTACACCTGTTGTATTCAGCATTTCACTGTAAGGTCTACTACACCTGTTGTATTCAGCATTTCACTGTGAGGTCTACTACACCTGTTGTATTCAGCATTTCACTGTGAGGTCTACTACATCTGTTGTATTCAGCATTTCACTGCAAGGTCTACTATACCTGTTGTATTCAGCATTTCACTGTAAGGTCTACTACACCTGTTGTATTCAGCATTTCACTGTGAGGTCTACTACACCTGTTGTATTCAGCATTTCACTGCAAGGTCTACTACACCTGTTGTATTCAGCATTTCACTGTAAGGTCTACTACACATGTTGTCTTCGGCGCATGTGACTAATACAATTTCATTTTAGCCAACAACATCTGATCTAGTGGGTTAGCAATTCCTCTGCTGCTGACCCAGTCACTTTCTCTGCAGTTTAGTTTACAGTTACAAGCCACATTGGCTTGGTCAGTCAAATATCATGTGTATGTAGCTAGTTAGTGAAGACATGCAAAACAGTGATCACAACAATCGAACCTCTGAATTTCTCCTCCCATATCCCGAGCCCTTCCAGACGCAGGTATCCGCAAGTGTCCTCGACACTCCACTGCCTTAAGTCCCCGTCCCGCGACAGCCCGGCATAAACTCTTTCCTCCGGGGTATTGAAATGGTTACTGTCCGCAGTTGGTAAATCTTCTCTGGAGCGCTTTCGCCTATCCATATTGACCGGTAATAGAAGAATGCCGGTAACACCATAAAACAGCGCTCTCGTAGTAAAACCACACCTTCTTCTTTGGAATTGGGTTGGCGGATCGTAGCCAACTTTAAGGCGCATGCACTGCCACCTACAGTATTGGAGTGTGGGGCCAGTCACAGCCTACCGACATGAACTTCCGCTAATACAAAATTGGGAAAAAGGAAAATGACCCTGCCAACTATTAGCCCTCACTAAACTCTCCCCATTTTACTATTTAAAATAAATATCATGCAGTAAAACCTTGTAATACAGTTAACCATGACTATGAATGCTAAGAAACCCACTTTACTGAAGCACATATTTATTCCTCTCCCACTCTATTGGTCTCTGCCTCCTTATCCTATCATGATCCCTCACCCCGTACCCATCTTCCTCTACCACTCTCTTCACTGCTTCAGCATATGACACTTTCTGTACTACTCTGACCCTGGCAACATCAACCTGCTTTTCTCTCACCGGACACCTCCGATCTCCAGCCCCATGAGCACCCCCAAAGCATATACACAAAACTTTATCCACTGATACACCACATTCCTTCGTCTCATGCCCTTGTTGAATGCATGCACTGAAACAATCAGAATTTTTTTTTAGGATAACGAAAACTAGATTTTGGTATCTTAGAAGGTAAAATTGTGTTATGCCTAATATGCCAATTCATATTATTTCTCCAAAATTATTTATTGTTACTCAATTTGAGTCATTTGTGACTCACGACCTGGATTCGGTCTTATGTAGCAAATGTTGTGTTTTTTATATTGGATAATTCTGCTTTGAAAGTTGATCAACTTGTAAACTCACGTTTGATAAAATGACCTTTGAATGTTTTGGCATCTAGTGCAGAGCACTTCTTTGTCTACATCCATTCAGCATTGTTCACAACCTCTTAAGCTTTAGCCCCACCCATTTCGTTTCGCTCTCGGCGTGCACATTTGACGCTCTGACTGATGATTTATTTACCTCTGGATAACATGAACACTGCCTAACCAGCTCTGCTGGCAACAATTTCATTACGCTTTTTTGCAGATGTTTACTGACACCGGCCATATTCAATGGGTGTTGTACACTTTAGTTTAAGACATGTAGCTAGCTAGGTAAACAATGAACCTAGCTAGGTAAACAACGTGTAACATCACACACGTCACATAACGAGCCAGCCAGCTAACGTTAGCTAGTTAAGGGAAACTGACCTGACCAAAGATCTCCACCCATCTCCCAATTTCACAGGCATCTGTCTCCTACAGATACCATTAACTTCTGATGTAAAAACCACTCTCTCTTTTACTCCGTTGTATACTACGCTTCTGAGTATAACAATGTTCAAGTTTAAACCAGAATCTAACAGGCCCCAGCCTGGAACAATAGCTTCCTAATGTTCAACTTACATAAACTTGGAAATTACTTATAAATGAACAAACAATGATAACAAGACATAAACAAAAAAAATAAAAATTATAAATTAACTAACAATGATAACAATGTTTGGTTTACAAACTCAGAAACTTATGGGATCTGTTCTATTATCACACCATACAAATTTATTTCCATCTCTCATCATACAACAAAATGCCATTCCAGCTGAATCTGCTGGCTTGCTCCATGTCAGCTGGAGAGGCTTTTAGTTTCTCCAATTTCTCCTCCTGGTTCCTAAGAGAGTAATAGCACAAGATTTGGAAAGCAACAAAAAAGACACACAAACACAACAGCATTAATACCGTGTTAAGATATGCACAATTATCTCTGGGTTCGAGCCCAGGCTCTGTCGCAGCCGGCCGCGACCGGGAGGCCCATGGGCGCCGCACATGCTGTTGTTCTGGGATTGACTTGCATTTTTAACACCAAAGTACTTTCATCTCTAGGAGACAGAACGCGTCTCCTTCCTGAGCGGTATGATGGCTGCATGGTCCCATGGTGTTTATACTTGCGTACGATTGCTTGTACAGATGAACGTGGTACCTCCAGGCGTTTGGAAATTGCTCCCAAGGATAAACCAGACTTGTAGAGGTCTTACATTTACATTTGATTTTCCCATGATGTCAAGCAGAGGCATTGAGTTTGAAGGTAGGCCTTAAAATACACCCACAGGTTACACCTCCAATTGACTCAAATTATGTCAATTAGCCTATCAGAAGCTTCTAAAGCCATTACATCATTTTCTGGAATTTTACAAGCTGTTTAAAGGCACGGTCAACTTAGTGTATGTAAACTTCTGAACCACTGGAATTGTGATTAAGTGAAATAATCTGTCTGTAAACAATTGTTGGAAAAATGAATGGGGGTCATGCACAAAGTAATGACCTAACCGACTTGCCAAAACTATAGTTTGTTAAAAACCTGTTGAATCTAGGGGTCATTTTTTTATTTTGGGAAAAATAACGTTCCCAAAGTAAACAGGCTATTTTTCAGGACCAGAAAATAGAATATGCATATAACTGACAGCTTAGGATAGAAAACACTCGTTTCCAAAACTGTAACGTTTCCAAAACTGTAACGTTTCCAAAACTGTAACACTAACGTTTCCAAAACTGTAAAGATATTGTCTGTGAGTATAACAGAACTGATATTGCAGGCAAAAGAATGAGAAAAATCCAAACAGGAACACAGCGGTTTCTAAATAAGAGTCCCTTCCTATCCTTCCCGATTGAGCAGTGAATGGGATATCAACGCGATTCCTTTTTCTATGGATTCCTTAATGTGTCTAGTATCACAATCACAGTTTCAGGCTTTTATTTTGAAAAATGAGCGTGTACAACAATATTTCGTCAGTGTCCACCTGATGGCCTTTTGTGTATTTCTCACGCAAAAGACAGAGGTAGCCATTTTCCACCCGGTCTTACTGAAAAAAGCTCTGTTCCGGTTGATATATTATTGAATAGATATTTGAAAAAACAACGTTTGCCATGTTTCTGTCGATATTATGGAGCTAATTTGGAATATTTTTCGGCGTTGTCGTGACCGCAATATCCGGGCGTTTTCTCAGCCAAAGTGAAGAACTAATGGAGCTACAAAAATAATTTTTCTGGAAAAAAGGAACATTTGCTATCTAACTGGGAGTCTTGTGAGTGAAAACATCCGAAGCTCATCAAAGGTAAACGATTTAATTTGATTGCTTTTCTGATTTTCGTGACCAGATTGCCTGCAGCAAACTAGCCATAATGCTATGCTAGGCTATTGATAAACTTACACAAATGCTTGTCTTGCTTTGGCTGTAAAGCATATTTTCAAAATCTGAGATGACAGGGTGATTAACAAAAGGCTAAGCTGTGTTTGAATATATTTCACTTGTGATTTCATGAATATGAATATTTTCTAGTAAGATTTTTTGTCCGTTGCGTTATGCTACTTAGTGTCAGTTGATGACAATTCTCCCAGATTTGTGGAGTGGTTGAAAAATGAGTTTTAATGACTCCAACCTAAGTGTATGTAAACTTCCGACTTCAACTGTATATATTCAACTAGTCTAAAGGCCAGTTGTATTGCTTCTTTAATCAGAACATCAGTTTTCAGCTGTGCTAACATAATTGCAACAGGATTTTCTAATGATCAATTAGCCTTTTAAAATGATAAACCTGGATTAGCTAACACAACATGCCATTGGAACACAGTAGTGATGGTTCCATTAAAATGCAGCTGTTTCCAGCTACAATAGTCATTTACAACATTAACAATGTCTACGCTGTATTTCTGATCAATTTTGTTATTTTAATGGACATAAAATGTGCTTTTCTTTCAAAAACTGACATTTCTAAGTGACCCTAAACTTTTGAACGGTAGTGTACATTCATTGTGTAGAACAAACATCTGTTTGGCCTGAGTGATGTGGATGGGTAGCCAGGGAATGGCCTTGGCACATAAATACTTTTGCAAGACAATAAACATTTTCCTGCAACTCCTGGGAACCCTGTACCTATTTAATCAGAGAAATATCCAATAAACCAAACTGTTGCTTTAACCGTGAAGGTACTTTAATGCGCACAATCCTCAAATAAAATGGACATACATAAAATAAACAATGTATTTACATTGTGTCCAATGTGTGTGTGTGAGGGAGGCATGTTTTTCAACTCAGAAAAAAGCACACAGAATTTCCTCACTGTACACATTAAGCCATAGTATTTTACAATATTATCAATCACACTTTTATTTGATAGATAGAGTAATTATGTAGATATTGAGAATGGATATGAAGGAGTAGATATCTACAATCCTAAAATAAAACGGAGTAAACATAAAAAAAAAACAAGTAACACCAAATTATTTACATTGTGTAGAATGTGTGTGTGTGTGCATATTGTTTTACCTTGTCAGCCACCCATCTCTGCTTTGTCAGTCCAGTGTCTTCTGGGTGAGGCTGTCAGGCAGTGGTGGAGTGCATGGCAGATCTGAAGGAGTGACAGTAAATATACAGCTCAACAACATGTCTGTGTGTACATCTGTTGGTGTGAGTGAGCATACAGTGGTTGCTCCACTAAAAGTTTTGATTATGCTGTGCTACTTAGAGGTAATGTGTGGTTTAGTACGATACCCTGCATCACCACTTCATTGCTCCAGACCACCACAAGGGGGAGTTAGAGCACTGATTATGCTTTTGGGTCCTACTGTGTCTCTAACTGACAATGAATGGGCGACATAAACCTAAATAGAAACTGATAATTGTGCACGACTTCAGTATTACTTACTAAAACTGTTGTTACACTAAGGTTTTTATTATTTTATTTTGTTAGGATAATTTTGCTCTTACTGTATTACTGTAGCCCACTCCCGATCGGTCACGTTGTTCAGCGCCTGGGTGGCGCAAACAGTCTAAGACAAGCTGTGTTGCTACAGATGCTGGTTCAATACCCGTGCGGGCCTCGACTGGGAGACCCATGAGATGACTGTAGGTGTTTGGTTTCTCTCCCTCTAAAAACAGAAATAAATCATTCAAAATAACAAACTGGCTTTATTTACAAATTAGTAACAATGTTTCACCCCATGTTCAAGAATGGCCTTTTTCCTCACTCATTTTACATTATTTGAAAAACAAAATAATCTCCAAAGTATTGTAATTATTCAAACAAAGCGATTATAAAAATAAAAAAAACATACAATGGGATTGATTGCCTTGCAGTTCTCCAGCTGTATCCACTGAAAGAGCACAAGGTTCAAGGCACGAGAGCAGGGGGCACGGGATGGGCCACAGAGCAGCGCACAGAAGATAGACCTAGCCCATGGGGAAGGGAGGAGTGGACCCCCACCCCGCCACACTGGGTAGCACAGAGCAACACTAAGGGGCATTGCACTAATAATGGCTATGACTAGGGAAACGTTCCCGCTGTTCTAGCAGGTAGCTGGACAATAGACTTCCCTAGATGGAGGGTAGGGGGAGAATTCTATTCGTCAAATGTATTTCTAAGTTAGGTTTTAAGTTAAGTATAATTATAATGCACCATATCTGACCGTGATTAGTAGTCCCATAGGGCGGCGCACAATTGGCCCAGCGTTTCTCTCCCTCTAAAAACAGAAATAAATGTTTTGGCCTTTACAAATATTATTTTGGCCTTTATTCAGATTACAATTGCTCACTTTTGTTGTTGTTTTTTTAACTAAATAACCTCCAAAATACCGTTATATATTATCAAGTTGATGGTACAGCCATTTAGCCGGCACCTATATAAAGCTGAGTGACTCACTCATTCATGGCTTTGGATCAAAATAAATAAGTACCAGTCAAAAGTTTGGACACACCTACTCATTCAAGGGTTTTCTTTATTTTTACTATTTTCTACATTGTAGAATAATAGTGAAGACATCAAAACTGTGAAATAACACATATGGAACCAGTTAAGAACAAATTGTTATTTACAAGGACAGCATACTCTAACATGCTCTAACACAGTTTCACCTCAGATACCGCCAAAACAACTGCTATGTGGAGGTCAACTAAAGCAGACGTGATTGAATAGAGCCCCAAGTGAGGGAGAGCGTGCATGTGTGTATACATGCATGTGATAATTACCTGTATCACCTGTCGTGGTCGGTGTAGCAGGTACAGGGTGCAGACGACTGCAGCTGTGAGGACTGTGGTTGAGCTAATAGGGTGTAAGATCTAAAAGAGAGGAACAATTTTCTTAAGTTAAAATAATTATACAACAAAACAGAGTGAGTGATTGAGTGTGTATACGTGTGTGTGATAATTACCTGGACCACATCACACTGCTTCAGGTCTACAAGCCTCTGGAAGTTCCAGCGTGCCACTCCAGTCCTGGAACAGCCGTGCCTACAATGGAACTATTGCACCCTCTATAACCACTGTAATTATTATTATTTGACACTGCTGGTCATCTATGAACATTTAAACATCTTGAAGAACAATCTGGCCTAAAGGGCTGTACTCTTTTATAATCTCCATAAGCACAGCCAGAAGAGGACTGGCCACCCTCAGAGCCTGGCTCCTCTCTAAGTTTCTTCCTAGAGGCAGGAGCCTTTCTATGGGGTTTTTCCTAGCCCCCGTGCTTCTACATCTGCATTGCTTGCTCTTTGGGGTTTTAGGCTGGCTATCTGTATAAGCACTTTGTGACAGCTACTGATGTAAAGGGGGCTTTATAAAATACATTTGATAGATTGCTTGTATATGCTTCTATTCATGTCAGTAACTCTAAATCTAAATATGACATTGAGTTGTCTTACATTTCCTCAATAGGAAGTTACCTGAAGCCAACACTTTTTCCTGGTCTTTCCTGCTGGGGACAGGGGGCTTCAGGGTTGGGAATGGAGGGCCTAGAAAACTGGAATATTAACAATAGTTAGTGTCCACATTTATGAATGAAATTCAATAAATAATAATAATATAATTCAATATTCAATATGGGTTCGCTGTGTATCTCATCTGATTGAGAATTGATTATGTCTATTTTCTTTTGAAAATCTGCTACCAATCCACACAATTCTATCTAGTGAGAGTGCACACAATCATTTGCTTATTTTACCAAGTCAAAAATAACATACTTTTGTCAAGGGACCCAACGAATAAGAAAACAGTTGGAAGGCTATTGTTGCTGTATACAGTAGCCTACCCCATCAACATACTACTGGCTGGTTTCAAGGCTACGTTGTTATCATTTAGTAATGTTGTACTGTAGCCTACTGCACCCCATGTCAACCAACTTGTCTACTAGCAGTGACAAGGCTTATTGTAGACATTCAGTAATACTGTAAGGGTGGGTATAATTTGTGGAACGTTCCAACAGGGATATGTTCCAAAAACGTCGTTGCCAACAAATAATGCATACAATGTAGCACGATCAATTAACCTTGCGAACGAATAGGCATCAACTCACCACGTAGTTTATTCTTAATGTTTGTCCATAGGCTACCAGAGTGAGGACAGACAACGTGGTGAGTTAAACACTTAATGAAATAGCCCACTCCCTACCCGGTATCTTATTCGGCCGCAATACAACTTTGTATGCGTTGTTTGTTGGAAACCTTGTTATTTACGAAGTTTTTGGAACAGATTCCTGTTGGAAAGTTCCACAAATTATACCCACCCATACTGTAACGGTACATCACCTTATTATCCACCTAGTTAGCTTAGTTAGCTAGCTCCAAAGAAACAACCAATGAATGTGACAACAGGCTTTTTAACACTAGCTAGTATGATTGCATGTAAAAAAAAACTTTACAGATTATTGCAAACTTTGAAAGCAAAGTTGACTTACCAATACGCTGCTCTCTCTCGGCAACTAGAGTGAGGTTAGCGTCGTTAGCATTACCTAACTAGCAGTGCCAGCATTTTAGCTATCAAAGTATCTATCCAGCAACAATGTCAAGATCAAAAACCGAAAGAAACTATGTTAATGCCATGCTGACTTCGTAAAATAAGTCAAATCGGACTGAAATTATTAACAGGCTGAACGAACATTCCTGTTGCTAACTTTAGCTTGTTAGCTCAGTGACAGGTGATGCACCTAGTCCTGTTTTTGATTGTGGGGAGCTACTGATGAGAGATCGAGCATCCCTCCACGTCCTGCGTGGAGAGGCGACACTGAGTCAACATGTGGCCAGAATTATATTTACATCCGGGTTGGTTTACAAACCACATTGACATACATGGAAAACTGTTCATATGGAACCCAAACCGGCTGCGTTCGTGCATACATTTATTTTGTCCCCCCACACCAAACACAATCACAACACGCAGGTTAAAATATCAAAACAAACTCTGAACCAATTACATTAACTTGGGGACTGGTCGAAAAACATTAAACACTTATGGCAATTTAGCTAGATAGCTTGCACATGCTAGCTAATTTGTCCTGGGATATAAAACATTGAGTTGTTATTTTACCTGAAATGCACAAGGTCCTACACTCAGACAATTAATCCACACATAAAACAGTCAAACGAATCGTTTCCAGTCATCTCTCCTCCTTCCAGGCCTTTTCTTCTTTGAACTTACATTTTTTTTTTTATTAACAACAAATCAACACAGAAAGTACATGAGGGAACACAAGTACATATTTTATTTTTTTTATTTTTATTTTACCTTTATTTAACCAGGCAAGTCAGTTAAGAGCAAATTCTTATTTTCAATGACGGCCTGGGAACAGTGGGTTAACTGCCTGTTCAGGGGCAGAACGACAGATTTGTACCTTGTCAGCTCGGGGGTTTGAACTCGCAACCTTCCGGTTACTAGTCCAACGCTCTAACCACTAGGCTACCCTGCCGCCCCATATAGACTACATACAATGGACAATCGAGCTAAGGGGTACAATATCACATTACAATTACACAAGGACCATAAGGGACATACATACACTTACAGTTCTAACAGCTTTTTTGTTAGTAGAGTATTTAACTGTCTTAAAATACAGTTCAATTTATTTTTGTAGGGTAAGAAAATGTGTTTTTTTGTTAGTAGATTTACATTTGTGTATATGAAATTTGGTCAAAAGAATAATGAAATTAATTACATAAAAATGTTTCAGCTTATTTCTATTGTATGTAAAGAATCCAAGCAGTAAATCTCTCCACAATAGTGTAAAATCTTCATAAATGGGTTCAATTATAAATCTACTGATGTCTTGCCACAGTTTTCTTACATGAATACAATGCCAAAAAAGATGCAACACTGTTTCTGGGTGGTCATTACAAAATGAGCAATTTGAGTTGATGTTTTCCTTAAACTTCTAATAATATTTCTGAATAATTTTAAAGGAAACGTCCTTAATTTTGTTAACAAGTAGGTATGTGTGTGGCAACATTCAATTTTTTTTCCAACAGATATTATAAATAAATCCATTCCAATAAGGCATGACATAAGGTAATACAACATCCTGCTGAAACAATGTTTGTATCGCTCTGTTGTTGAATGGACCAAAAGAGAAACACATCTTTCCTACAGATGAGTCAATGGGGTACTTTCTTCTTTGAACTTATATGGTGATTGGCATCTAAACGTTCATGGTATTACCACGACGACCGACAACACAGTTCATCTTTCAATCACCCACGTAGGTATAACCAATAAGATGCCACGTGGGTACCTGCTTCTCTAAACCAATGAGGAGATGGGAGAGGCAGGACTTGCAGCGCGATCTGCGTCACAAATATAAGCGACCTCTATTTTATGCCACGCTTCGAACACACCGTGTTATTTGCGTTTTGGTACACCAGAAGTACATTAATTTCCAATGCAACGCTGGGGTTTCAGGGTTGAGTTACAGTGCATTCTATGTGGTGCATACGTTTGATAAATCAAATGTATGTGTAACAGGTTCTGTACCGGTACCTTTCTGCATTGTGTTCTGGAAAGGTGTAGGTGGAAGAAAGGTTCTGGACACAATTCTGCCGGTTGTCTCTCTTTTAATGACTGCATGGAATGGATACAAATACAAGGCAAAAGTCAATGCTGCCGTCTGGACTCCATACAAGTATATTTGCCAGACAAAGGACAGTGCAGAAAACCTGTGAGAAAATATTTTTTTTTTTAAACTCACGATGTCTGCACCTGAAAGACACTCTCCCGCAACAAAACTAACGGTAGTTGGGCTAGTTGTTGCACTCGAACATTATCCCCATTCACATTAATATATATTCCTAGAAACTGTAATGCAACACTAAATCAGTGACGATATAACTTTTGCTTGTCCTTTCTTGTGAACATGTGCATACATAACCCCTCCTCATCACGCTTTGAGCAAACTGAGGAGTAAAAGCATGGCTCCCGTTGATGACATCACAGCATTAACACAATTTAGAAAATAAATACAATCAAATATTTCACTCTTGGAAGTAATCTAATACGTCTTAAAATACAATTAAAATAAATGAGGGATTTTCGGTGAAATACATAAAGTAGATTTTACACCTGTTACATATGCATCAAATTGTACACGTACACTTGACAGAAAGCAGCAAATTGTACACGTACACTTGACAGAAAGCAGCAAATTGTACACGTACACTTGACAGAAAGCAGCAAATTGTGAATGTTTAATTTTTGTTGCACACATATCCAGTAAACAAACTGGAATTACATAATAAAAATAGTTTGATTGCATAAGTTCTTTACATATTTTATTCATTTATTAGTGTTATATAAATAATCTAATATAAAGCGTTACTAGCAGACCAAAGCTCTGGTTAAACCGGATGCCCTCAGATAACTCTGGGCCCAGTGTCCTCAGTCAAGTCTAGAGCCTGTGTGCAATAACATGATTATCCGAAGGACACACAGCTGCCATCACGCAAATATACTCCCCTGTAACTACAAAGAGCAGCCTGCAACACTAACGAGCTTAGAAGTGCCAAGCTATCTCACTGACATTGACCCTTGCATGCACTCCTGCAAAGACAGGAAACACCTGAGTCTAAAGCAGACATTACCAATATCCACGCTTCCTTGACACACATACATCTCATGAAGCACTGTACACTCACACTCTACCCCCCCCCCCCCCCCCCCTACTGGTCGGGTGCCAAGAGCAAAGGACTTTGCTGTGCACCAATGGGGCCCGCTCTGGCTAGAGCAGGGCCCGCCTCCAACTCTTCAGGACCAGTCAGAAGACCAACACGACGAGACTCCACCTACATTATTCTGTGTATACATTCTGCTGTAAACTCTGGCTGAGGAGCCTAATTATTCTGACTCCTCACAGAGTCACATTCCTTAGGTCTGTGCACGATAAATGGCAGGACAAGATAACTTTGACCAATAAACTGCCTTTTTGATACACCTGATTCCACTCTGTCCAGCGTCGTTGTTTTGCATTCCCTCTCCAGTATGAAACACCAACATTAGCCAAGTTGAATACTATTTAGTCGATGACATCTAAAAATGTATTATGAGAGCCTATAATATAAGTTCCCTCCAAATTGCATAGTTTTGGAGTGAAATGCAATAACAAATAGTCAAGATAGCAGAGTAGGCTCTTTCAACAATGAGACCAACGTTCAGGAATGTGGTTTTGATCGCGCTGTTGGGTCGGGACCAGCACCGCCGAAAGCGCAGGTCTGTGTGGGTCCAGAGATGGTTGAAGTCCAGAAAGCATGCAGTGGAGTTAGCCCTGTATAACGCCTGGCGATTTGTCTCCGGTAAGCTAAATTCTAGTGAATTTGTAAAGCCTTTGATACCGTAATTGATTGATATTAGATACAGTATATTTTATGTGCAACCTAGCTAGCTAAAGGGTTCTCTAGTTAATAGACCCAATGTGACATGAGATGTACTTTTACAGAATGTTCATTTGGACTATAACTTTTCCCAAAGTTGGTTTTAAATCCTTATTCAGGGCAGGGTTAGTTTTTGAATGTGCCTTTGGGATTCACTCGCTCTGAGACCTTGAAGTAGTTTTTTCCCTTGCTCTGCAAGGGCCGTGGGATTTGTGAAGAGATGGGTAAGGATGCTTCGAGGGTGGCTGTTGTCAATGTGTGCAGAGGGTCCCTGGTTCGAGCCCAGGTAGGGGCGAGGAGAGGGAAGGAAGAAAAACTGTTACACCTGCGTGACACGTGTTCTCCACAACTACTGTAGAGGCAATTCCAGGAGCTGCTCAGGATGGAGACTGGCACGCCAAATGGTCACCTACCTGATGTCACCAGGGCAGGTGCCAACCAGTCCCCCAGACACGCACTCCAGGTGAGGGAGAAGCTGAGCACCTACTTCTCATCCCATGGCAGTATGCTGTGGAGTGAAAGAGCATTTTTCTCCTTGTCTGTCTTCATTTGGAAGTTATATTTAAGTTAAATTTGGGAGTAAAGACCACACCTTACCTCTCCCATTAACTTCAGTATTATACACACCTGGCATGGTACATCAGATGAGCAGGACCTCTAATTAAGGTTATACGACATACATAACATGGGAAAAGGAAACCTAGGGTCCATACAAACAGAGCAGTTTACCACCATCTTCACTGGTCTGACAAAATGCAGGTGGGAAAAAAAACTATTAGGAAGAGAATGTGTTTTTACTTTGATCTTGTCTTAGATCTGCAAAGGTGTAGGGAATAAATAAGCAGATTAATTTCTAAATGAGATATTAATAAACAACTGACTATGAAAACATAATTTAATAGGTATTCAAGTACAGGAAAGAACATGGCAGCTATGTGTGTTGTAACATTTTTACAAAAAATAAAAACAATTGAAAGACGTGTGTGTGTGTGTGTGTGTGTGTGTGTGTGTGTGCATGTATGTGCGTGTGGAAATACAAACATTTATGTGTAACCTGTAATCTGTAGGAGAACAACAAGAACATGTATTTTTGTCACAACTGCAGACAGATACAGGGACTACTCATAAAGCCTAGACTTAGTAGGGGAACTTCAGACATGGCCATAAAGAGAGAGACGGCAGGGCACTGGAGATCTGAGGTACAGAGAGGAGTGGAAGAGAGGTGTGTGTGTCTGAAAAAAACTAAAAAGAAATGTGTAGCCACAATACAGGTAAACACACATTTCACCTTTTGTCTTGTAAAAGAACAACAAGCGCATCAGAATTTTCCAGTGTGTCAGTTTTAATTCAGTCAATTTTCATGCAATCTATGTACAGCTAATAAGGAATGCTATCCTAAGTATTGAGAATCCGCTAACAAGGACGCTGAATAAGGACAGTTGTAAAATCTCAGTTGCATTTCTCGTGTCCTCTCTCCTCACCTCCCGCTCAAAACCCATTGGAGAAGGTCAAAATAACAACCAGACAACTCTCCTCTTCCTGTCCTTCCTGTGAGCTGGTCGGTCAACTCTCCTCTTCCTGTCCTTCCTGTGAGCTGGTCGGTCAACTCTCCTCTTCCTGTCCTTCCTGTGAGCTGGTCGGTCAACTCTCCTCTTCCTGTCCTTCCTGTGAGCTGGTCGGTCAACTCTCCTCTTCCTGTCCTTCCTGTGAGCTGGTCGGCTAAATTCACTCCATCTCTGGAAGGGAAGAGAAAAATAACACATACAAGCATTACATAATATAACACCATAGAAGGTGAGATTTATGTTAGCTAAATACTGATTGTATAGTGTAGTTAGTGGTGTAAATATTGGAACACTGTGTAAAGTTGGTAATTCTTCCTGTTTACTCATGGAATTTGTATTTCAGATCAAAAGATGAATATGACTCTATGAATATAGGCAAATATTTAGACAAGCAAACTGTTTATTTTCTAACCCAGAAACAACAGCTATACATTTGCCTCATATTAATCCTTTGATCTGAAATATCAATTAGCCTACATGAGTATACTGTAAAAATGACCTACTTCACTGTCGCAATACTTATGACACTACCTGTGTTGTGGAGAAAAAAAACATACCATTGAACTCGGCATTGAAAAGCATCTGATGAATTTTAACCTTGACTGCTTCTTTGCTGAGGAAACTTCTTCAGGCTCTTGGCAAAGAGGGTCTCTTCATCCTCCTTCCTGTGAGCATCAGGATTGGCTGCATCCCTCTCGACGGCTTGGAGGAGCCTCTGCTGAAATTAGTTGAGTGAATCTGGGGGCTGGTACCACCGATGGCGCCTGGTGTGGCATTGTTCCTCTTCATTTCTCTCCATTCCCCAACACAGGGGAATCCGTAACACTGAAATGTTAACATATATATTTTTTTACATATTTTTACTCACTCAGGATGTAAAACTGTACTCAGTTCAAATCAACTCAAATCAAATTTTATTTGTCACATACACATGGTTAGCAGATGCGAGTGTAGCAAAATGCTTGTGCTTCTAGTTCCGACAATGCAATAATAACCAACAAGTAATCTAGCTAACAATTCTAAAACTACTACCTTACCTGAGTATGTAAACAAAGTGGCATAGTTAAAGTGGCTAGTGATACATGTATTACATAAAGATGCAGTAGATGATATAGAGTACAGTATATACGTATACATATGATATGAATAATGTAGGGTATGTAAACATTATATTAGGTAGCATTGTTTAAAGTGGCTAGTGATATATTTTACATCATTTCCCATCAATTCCCATTAGTAAAGTGGCTGGAGTTGAGTCAGTGTGTTGGCAGCAGCCACTCAATGTTAGTGGTGGCTGTTTAACAATCTGATGGCCTTGAGATAGAAGCTGTTTTTCAGTCTCTCGGTCCCAGCTTTGATGCACCTGTACTGACCTCGCCTTCTGGATGATAGCGGGGTGAACAGGCAGTGGCTTGGGTGGTTGTTGTCCTTGATGATCTTTATGGCCTTCCTGTGACATTGGGTGGTGTAGGTGTCCTGGAGGGCAGGTAGTTTGCCCCCGGTGATGCGTTGTGCCGACCTCACTACCCTCTGGAGAGCCTTACGGTTGTGGGCGGAGCAGTTGCCGTACCAGGCGGTGATACAGCCCGACAGGATGCTCTCGCTTGTGCATCTGTAGAAGTTTGTGAGTGCTTTTGGTGACCAGCCAAATTTTTTGTAGGAGTACCGCTGAGATCCACCGGAGAGCAGACATACCCTTCCACAGCAAAGAGACACATTTAATACTCCTCTACTCATGACCTGAGGCAAAAATGCAGTATCAGAAAGTAATACTAAGGTCTTGTGGTCATACTTCATCTAGGAACAGCACACATTTCAAAATGTGATATCTCTTCTTTTTTTATATATATATATTCACAGTGCAGACATCATGGTAGGTAGTCGATCTGAGCAACAATGTATTTTAATTGATTGCATTACACTAGGCAAGAAGATATAGAAATGATTTGAGTTCATCAGGGTCAGAGTCAGGGTCAGAGTTAGGGTCAGAGTTAGGGTCAGAGTCAGGGTCAGAGTCAGGGTCAGAGTCAGGGTCAGAGTTAGGGTCAGAGTCAGGGTCAGAGTCAGGGTCAGAGTTAGGGTCAGAGTCAGGGTCAGAGTCAGGGTCAGAGTCAGGGTCAGAGTCAGGGTCAGAGTCAGGGTCAGAGTTAGGGTCAGAGTCAGGGTCAGAGTTAGGGTCAGGGTCAGAGTCAGGGTCAGAGTCAGGGTCAGAGTCAGGGTCAGAGTCAGGGTCAGAGTCAGGGTCAGAGTCAGGGTCAGAGTCAGGGTCAGAGTTAGGGTTAGACTTCGGGCTAGATCTGTAGCGCTGATGATCCATGCTGTAGTGCGATTTCAATTTTAAAGCAATAACCACACATTCAGGTTGGTAAATAAGCATTTTATTTTTATTAGGTAAGTTGACTAAGAACACATTATCATTTACAGCACCAACCTGGGGAATAGTTACAGGGGAGAGAGAGGGACAAATGAGCCAATTGTAAGCTGGAGATGATTAGGTGGCCATGATGGTATGAGAGCAGACACCAGGGTTAACACCCCTACTCTTACTATAAGTGCTATGGGATCTTTGGGGACCACAGAGAGTAAGGAAACATGTTTAACATCCCATCTGAAAAACAGCACCCTACACAGGACAACATCACTGCCCTGGGGAATTGGGATTTTTTATTATTTTTTAAACAGAGGAAAGAGTACCTCCTACTGGCTCTCCAACACCACTTCAGGCAACATCTGGTCTTCCCTCCAGGGACTGACCAGGATCAACTCTGCTTAGACTCAGAGGCTCACCAGCAGTGAGATGCAGGGTGGTATGCTGCTGGCTAGGAAATTGATAATAAAATAAACACATATTTAATGTTGGAACAGGCCTACTCTCTCCTCATCACATCTGCAAGGGCATTAATTAAATGTTTGCAAATGCATAGAAAGTGTATTCAAACTATATTGTATGACAAAGCTCTAGAATTGATCCAGTAGTCAAAGCTCTAGAACTGATCCAGTAGTCAAAGCTCTAGAAATGATCCAGTAGTCAAAGCTCTAGAAATGATCCAGTAGTCAAAGCTCTGGAACTGATTCAGTTGTCAAAGCTCTAGAACTGATCCAGTAGTCAAAGCTCTAGAAATGATCCAGTAGTCAAAGCTCTAGAACTGATCCAGTAGTCAAAGCTCTAGAACTGATCCAGTAGTCAAAGCTAATTACCAAGTCAGAATGCTACAACTGTTCATTATAAAAGTATGAAGTTGAAGAAGACTATTTTTTAAATATTTTAATGGAAAAGTTATGTTCAGTGCCTTTTCAGAATGGAGGGGGTATGAAATAGCATTGTCCCTTTATAATTAAAGAGATAATCATATCAATTAAATCGTGAACAAGATAAGTTCTATATGAGCAGTTTCAGTAGGGTTAAGGTTAGGGTTAAGGTTTAGTGCTGGGGCGGGCAAACTATGGCCCTCGCTCCACGTCTGGCCTGCTGGCAGATTAAATGCAGCCAGCGAGGGTTAGGGTCAAATTATTATTTTGGATTAGAAAACCACTCCAGGACCTCCCGAGTGGTGCAGAGATCTAAGGCACTGCATCACAGTGTTGCTGTGTCACTTCAGCCTGGGGCTCATTGCGCTCAAGCGACTCTCTGTGGTGGGCCGGTCACCTGCAGGCTGACTTCTGTCATCAGTTGAACAGTGTTTCCTCCGACACATTGGTGCAGCTGGCTTCCGGGTTAAGCAAGTGGGTGTTAAGAAACGTGTTTTGGAGGACGCATGACTCGACCTTCGCCTCTCCTGAGCACATTGGGGGGTTGCAGCGATGAGACAAGATCGTAATCACGAAAAAGGGAGCTAAAAATAAACATTTATAAAAACAATCCAGACTACACTTGAATGTCAAAAACTAGATTGAAACTATGTAGAAATTATAATGGACCTATTTATTTTCAAATAACTGCATTTTTTCTGGCCCACAAATTGATTTTGATGAACGAATCGGTAAAAAAAAAATCTGTGCTGCCCTCCATTGAATTTCTAAATTGTGATGTGGCCCTCGAGCCAAAATGTTTGCCCACCCCTGGTGTAGCGTCAGGCAGATGATTAGGTTTTTGGTAATACCAGGGTGATATTGTGTACTGAGAGATTTCGGTCTTGCTGTTAGTGCATAGCAACAGGAGCAGCATAGTCATAAGCCTGGGGGGGGGGTATGGTGATGGTGATGGTGATGGTGGTTATGGTCTCTGTGAGACTGTCTTGGGGCTGTAGTGCTCCTCTTCCCGCTCCTCTTCAACTGGCAGTGATCTTTGTCCAGGCTGGAGATATTCTCTTTCTACTGAGGCTGGGTGTGGTGCTCTGTCCTGCAGTTGTGGTGGTTAGGGTGGTTAGGAGGGTGGTTTGTAGGGTGGTCGTGGGTGTGTGATGGTCTGAGAGGTGTTTCTTTCTCCTCTCTGCGGGCTGGGTGTGCTCGTCAGCCTGGTGGTCATGGGCACCCTTCCTCTTCATCGCAGATGGCTTATTAATTCCCTCTCCAACCTGGAATAAAAAAACATAATAATAATAACAATCATAATCGTCATCATCATACACGGTCAAAAGAAAATCATGTTAAAATGGGCAGTAATTTTTGATATGTGTATATTATAAATGCATCACATGCAACTTGTAAGAAGACTAAACACTTAGCCTATTAAAATGTTTACCTAACTCCATTAAGATAATTAGCCATATGCATGGTTGAGTTACAGTAATAGAACACTATAGATAAAGTAATAGAACACTATAGTTACAGTAATAGAACACAATAGTTACAGTAATAGAACACTATAGATGAGTTACAGTAATAGAACACTATAGTTACAGTAATAGAACACTATAGTTACAGTAATAGAACACAATAGTTACAGTAATAGAACACAATAGTTACAATAATAGAACACTATAGTTACAGTAATAGGACTCTATAGATGAGTTACAGTAATAGAACATTATAGTTAAAATAATAGGACACTATAGTTACAGTAATAGAACACTATAGTTACAGTAATACAACACTATAGTTACAGTAATAGGACACTATAGTTAAAGTAATAGGACACTATAGTTACAGTTATAGGACACTATAGTTACAGTAATGGAACACTATAGTTACAGTAATAGAACACTATAGTTACAGTAATAGAACACTATAGTTACAGTAATAGAACACTGTAGTTGAGTTACAGTAATAGAACACTATAGTTACAGTAATATAACACTATGGTTGAGTTACAGTAATAGAACACTATAGTTAAGTTACAGTAATAGAACACTATTGATACAGTAATAGAACACTATAGTTACAGTAATAGAACACTATAGTTACAGTAATAGAACACTATAGTTAAGTTACAGTAATAGAACACTATTGATACAGTAATAGAACATTATAGTTACAGTAATAGAACACTATAGTTACAGTAATAGAACACTATAGATGAGTTACAGTAATAGAACATTATAGTTAAATTAATAGGACACTATAGTTACAGTAATAGAACACTATAGTTACAGTAATAGAACACTACAGTTACAGTAATAGAACACTATAGTTACAGTAATAGGACACTATAGATGAGTTACAGTAATAGAACATTATAGTTACAGTAATAGGACACTATAGTTACTTACAGTAATAGAACACTATAGTTACAGTAATAGGACACTATAGTTACAGTAATAGAACACTATAGTTACAGTAAAATAACACTATAGTTACAGTAATAGAACACTATAGTAACAGTAATATAACAATGTAGGTAAAGTAATAGAACACCATATGTAAAGTAATAGAACACTATAGTTACAGTAATAGGACACTATAGTTACAGTAATAGAACACTATAGTTACAGTAATACAACACTATGGTTGAGTTACAGTAATAGAACACTATGGTTGAGTTACAGTAATAGAACACTATAGTTACAGTAATAGAACACTATAGTTACAGTAATATAACACTATAGTTACAGTAATATAACACTATAGTTACAGTAATATAACACTATGGTTGAGTTACAGTAATATAACACTATGGTTGAGTTACAGTAATAGAACACTATAGTTACAGTAATAGAACACTATAGTTACAGTAATATAACACTATAGTTACAGTAATAGAACACTATAGTTACAGTAATAGAACACTATAGTTACAGTAATATAACACTATAGTTACAGTAATGGAACACTATAGTTACAGTAATAGAACACTACAGTTACAGTAATATAACACTATAGTTACTGTAATAGAACACTATAGTTACAGTAATAGGACACTATAGTTACAGTTATAGAACACTATAGTTACAGTAATAGAACACTATAGTTACGGTAATAGAACACTATGGTTGAGTTACAGTAATATAACACTATATTTACAGTAATATAACACTATAGTTACAGTAATAGAACACTATAGTTACAGTAATGGAACACTATAGTTACAGTAATAGAACCCTGTAGTTACAGTAATAGAACACTATAGTTACAGTAATAGAACCCTGTAGTTACAGTAATAGAACACTATAGTTACAGTAATAGAACACTGTAGTTACAGTAATAGAACACTATAGTTGAGTTACAGTAATAGAACACTACAGTTACAGTAATAGAACACTATAGTTACAATAATAGAACATTATAGTTACATTAATAGAACACTATAGATACAGTAATATAACACTATAGTTACAGTAATAGAACACTATAGTTACAGTAATAGAACACTATAGTTACAGTAATAGAACACTATAGTTACAGTAATAGAACACTATAGTTGAGTTACAGTAATAGCACACTATAGTTACAGTAATACAACACTATAGTTACAGTAATAGGACACTATAGTTACAGTAATACAACACTATAGTTGCAGTAATAAAACACTATAGTTACAGTAATAGGACACTATTGTTACAGTAATACAACACTATAGTTAAAGTAATATACCACTATAGTTACAGTAATAGAACACTATAGTTGAGTTACAGTAATCTAACACTATAGTTGAGTTACAGTAATAGAACACTATAGTTACAGTAATAGAACACTATAGTTACAGTAATAGAACACTATAGTTACAGTAATAGAACACTATAGTTGAGTTACAGTAATCTAACACTATAGTTGAGTTACAGTAATACAACACTATAGTTACAGTAATACAACACTATAGTTACAGTAATAGAACACTATAGTTACAGTAATAGAACACTATAGTTACAGTAATACAACACTATAGTTACAGTAATACAACACTATAGTTACAGTAATAGAACACTATAGTTGAGTTACAGTAATCTAACACTATAGTTGAGTTACAGTAATACAACACTATAGTTACAGTAATACAACACTATAGTTACAGTAATAGAACACTATAGTTACAGTAATAGAACACTATAGTTACAGTAATAGAACACTATAGTTAAGTTACAGTAATAGAACACTATAGTTACAGTAATAGAACACTATAGTTACAGTAATAGAACACTATAGTTGAGTTACGGAAATAGAACACTAAGGTTGGAGACATTAAAACTTGTTTTTCAACCACTCCACAAATTCATTGTGAACAAACTATAATTTTGGGAAGTCGGCTTGGACATCTACTTTGTGCATAGCACAAGTAATTTTTCCAACAATTGTTTACAGACAGATTATTTCACTCATAATTCACTGTATCACAATTCCAGTGGGTAAGAAATGTACATACACTAAGTTGACGGTGCCTTTAAACAGCTTGGACATTTCCAGAAAATTATGTCATGACTTTAGAAGCTTCTGATAGGCTAATTGACATAATTTGATTCAATTGGAGGTGTACCTGTGGATGTATTTCAAGGCCTACCTTCAAACTCAGTGCCTCTTTGCTTGACATCATGGGTAAATGAAAATAAATCATCCAAGATCTCAGAAAAAAAATTGCAGACCTCCGCAAGTCTGGTTCATCCTTGGGAGCAATTTCCAAACACCTGACGGTACCACATTGATCTGTACAAACAATAGTATGCGAGTATGAACACCATGGGACCACGCAGCCGTCATACTGCTCAGGAAGGAGACACCTTCTGTCTCCTAGAGATTAACTTCTTGGATATAGGGGGCGCTATTTTAATTTTTGATGAAAAACATTCCCGTTTTAAACAAGATACTTTGTCACGAAAAGATGCTCGACTATGCATATAATTGACAGCTTTGGAAAGAAAACACTCTGACGTTTCCAAAACTGCAAAGATATTGTCTGTGAGTGCCACAGAACTGATGTTACAGGCGAAACCCAGATAAAAATCCAATCTGGAAGTGCCACATTTTTTTAAACAGCCTCATGCCAATGACTCCTTATATGGCTGTGAGGGAGCTAGGAGTCAGCTTATGTTTTCCACGTTTTCCCCAAGGTGTCTGCAGCATTGTGATGTCTTTTTAGGCATTTCCATTGGAGAATGGCTGTAAGAGACCATATAGGGCGAGTGGACGCATGGTGTCTCCCGGTGAAAACGTTGCGTAAAATACTGAGGTAGCCATTTTTCCAATAGTTTCTTATGAGAAACCAATTGCCTCCACGGATATATTATTGAATACATATGTTAAAAACACTTTGAGGATGGATCGTAAACAACTTTTGCCGTGTTTCTGTCGATATTATGGAGCACATTTTTTTTAAAGTTTGGCTTTATAGTTGAAGTATTTTCGGTCGATTTCTCAGCCAAGATTTCTCGCCTACAAAAATATTATTTTTTGGAAAAAAGGAACATTTGCTATCTAACTGGGAGTCTCCTGAGTGAAAGCATCTGAAGTTCTTCAAAGGTAAATGATTTAATTTGGTTTCTTTTCTTATTTTTGTAAAAATGTTGCCTGCTGCCAGCACAGCCTAGCATAGCATTATGACATGCTAAACTTACACAAATGCTTGTCTAGCGTTGGCTGTAACGCATATTTAGAAAATCTGAGATGACAGTTTTGTTAACAAAAGGCTAAGCTTGTGTTTCAATATATTTATTTCATTTAATTTGCAATTTTCATGAATAGGAAACGTTGCGTTATGGTAATGCGCTTGAGCCTATGATTACGCTCCCGGATACGGGATTGCTCGTCGCTAGAGGTTAACGTACTTTGGTGCGAAAAGTGAAAAATCAGTCCCAGAACAACAACAAGGGACCTTGTGAAGATATTGGAGGAAACATGTACAAAAGTATTTATATCCACAGTAAAACAAGTCCTATATCAACATAACCTGAATGGCCGCTCAGCGAGGAAGAAGCCACTGCTGAAAAACCACCATAAAAAAGCCAGACTACAGTTTGAAACTGCACATGGGGAAAAAGATCGTACTTTTTGGAGAAATATCCTCTGGTCTGATGAAACAAAAATAGAACTGCTTGGCCATAATGATCATCGTTATGTTTGGAGGAAACGGGGGGAGGCTTGCAAGCCAAAGAACACCATCCCAACCGCTTGGTCGCAAATGGGTCTTCCAAATGGACAATGACCCCAGGCATACTTCCAAAGTTACCATTAAGCACAGGAGTGGCAGCATCATGTTGTGCGGTTGTTTTGCTGCAGGTGGGACTGATGCACTTCACAAAATAGATGGCATCATGAGAACGGAAAATTACGTGGATACATTGAAGCAACATCTCAGACATCAGTCAGGAAGTTAAAGATTGGTCGCAAATGGGTCTTCCAAATGGACAATGACCCCAAGCAAAGTTGTGTCAAAATGGCTTAAGGACAACAACGTCAAGGAATTGGAGTGGCCATCACATATCCCTGACCTCAATCCCATAGAACATTTGTGGGCAGAACTGAAAAAGCGTCTGCAAGCAAGGAGGCCTACAAACCTGACTCAGTTACACCAGCTCTGTCAGGAGGAATGGGCCAAAATTCACCCAACTTATTGTGGTAAGCTTGTGGAAGGCTAACCCAGGTTAAACAATTTAAAGGCAATGCTACCAAATACTAACTGACTGTATGTAAACTTCTGACCCACTGGGAATGTGAGGAAAGAAATAAAAGCTGCAGTAAATCATTCTCTCTGCTATCTCAGGGTCAGGGCAAGCAGGGGTCAATAATCTAATGCGGTGGGGCATGGTATAGAATGGCAGTTAGGCTCAGGGTGAAGGCAGGCAGAACGGTCAAAACCGAGAAGTACTAGAAAACAGGTGCAAAAACAGAGAGGGGCAGGGTAACAAACGCTGGTAGGTTTCACGAAACAAAATGAACTGGCAACAGACAAACGGAGAACACGGGTATAATATACAGGGGATAATGGGTAAGATGGACGACACATGGAGGGAGGTGGAGACAAGCACAAAGACAGGTGAAACAGATCAGGGTGCGACAATAGCGGGATTTCATGCTTAGAGTCCTGCTCCTTGAAAGTGGAAGCTGTACCCTTTTAGCTCAGTGAGGATGTTGCTTGTTATCCATTGCTTCTGGTTGGGGTATGTACATACTGTCACTGTTGGGACAACGTTGTTGATGGACTTATTGATGAAGGCGGTGATGAATCCCGGAACATATTCCAGTCTATGCTAGCAAAACAGTCTTGTAGTTTAGCATCTGCGTCATCTGACCGCTTCCGTATTGAGCGAGTGACTGGTACTTCCTGCTTTAGTATTTGCTTGTAAATTGGAATCAGGAGGATAGAATTATGGTCAGATTTGCCAAATGGAGGGTGAGGGTAAGTTATGTATAAGTCTCTGAGTGCGGAGTATAGGTGGTCTAGATTTCTTTCCCTCTGGTTGCACATGTGACATGAAATTAGGTAAATCAGATTTAAGTTTCCCTGCATTAAAGTCCCCGGCCACTAGGAGCACCACCTCTGAATTAGCATTTTCTTGTTTGCTTATGGCCTTATATAGCATTGGTTTGTGGTGGTAAATAGACAGCTGTGAAAAATGTAGATGAAAACTCTCTTGGTAAATATTGTGGTCTACAGCTTATCATGAGATACTCTACCCTTAATATTAGATTTTGCGCACCAGCTGTTTTTGACAAATAGACAAAGACCACCACCACTTGTCTTACCGGGGCAGCTGTTCTGTCTTGCTGGAGCACTAAAAAATATTATTAATGTTGTCATTCAGCCACAACTTTGTGTAACATAAGATATTACAGTTGTAAGGGACCGTACATTTGCAATATGGACTTTCTCACTAACCATACACAAAATGCCAAAATGTTCCCTTAAGGTATGTTAAATCTTAGAACTAGCCCTCCCGAATCCGGGAGAATTGTCATCAACTACACTAATTAGCATAACGCAACGGACAAACAATCTTACTAGAAAATATTCATATTCATGAAATCACAAGTGAAATATAGTGAAACACAGCTTAGCCTTTTGTTAATCACCCTGTCATCTCAGAATTTGAAATGGTGCTTTACAGCCAAAGCAAGACAAGCATTTGTGTAGCCTAGCATAGCATTATGTCCAGCTAGCAGCAGGTAACTTGGATCACGAAAATCAGAAAAGCAATCAAATTAAATCATTTACCTTTGATGAGCTTTGGATGTTTTCACTCACGAGACTCCCAGTTAGACAGCAAATGTTCCTTTTGTTCCATAAATGTTATTTTTTATAGCCGAAATACCTCCGTTTGTTCTTCACGTTTTGAAATCCTTCGGAAATTGCGGTCACGACAACGCCGAAAAATATTCCAAATGAGATCCATAATATCGACAGAAACATGGCAAACATTTTTTATAATCAATCCTCAAGGTGTTTTTCAAATATCTATTCGATAATATATCAACCGGGACAATTGGCTTCTTAGTAGGAGCGAGAGAAACAATGGCCGCCTTTGTCTATTACGCACAAATCACTCTGAGAGCCACCATCTGACCACTGACGCAATGTTGTCGTTCACGCTCATTTTTCAAAATAAAAGCCTGAAACTGTGACTGTAGACACATTAGGGAAGCCATAGAAAAAGGAATCTGGTTGATATCCCTTTCAATGCTCAATAGGGAGGCATAGGAACGCAGAGGTTTCAAAATAAGACTCACTTCCTGATTGGATTTTTCTCAGGCTTTCGCCTGCAATATCAGTTCTGTTATACTCACAGACAATATTTTTACAGTTTTGGACACGTTAGAGTGTTTTCTATCCTAAGCTGTCATTATATGCATGTTCCATTATCTTGTCCTGAGAAATAGCCCGTTTACTTTGGGAACGTTATTTTTCCAAAAATGAAAATACTGCCCCCCAGTCTCAAGAGGTTTTGTCCCGTTGGTAGGATAGTCTTGGACGGAGCTCATCCAGTTTATTCTCCAATGATTGCACATTGGCCAACAGGATGGATGGTAAAAGCGGGTTACCCACTCACTAACGAATTCTCACAAGGCACCCAAACCTTCGTTCCTTGTATCAGCATCTCTTCTTCATGCAAATGACGGGGATTTGGGCCTGGTCTGGTATGGTAAATCCTTCATGTCCAACTCGTAAAAAAATAAAACATCTATATCCAGTTCAAGGTGAGTCATCGCTGTTCTGATATCCAGAAACTATTTTTGGTCATAAGACAGTGGCAAAAATATTATGTTCAAAATAAGTTACAAACAACTTGAAAAAAAGCACAATAGAGCACAATTGGTTAGGAGCCCGTAAAACGGCAGCCATCTCCTCCGACATCATTAAGAAACCGGTCTCTCTCTAGTCAGCAGGAAGCAGATTGTGCAGTCAACCGTTCTACATGTGTCACGGTTTTCTGTATGGGAAAGAGAGTCGGACCAAAATGCGGCGTGTAGATTGCGATCCATGTTTAATAAACAAACGTAGAACACGAATCGATACAAACACTACAAAACAAAGAACGTAATGAACGTAACCGAAACAGCCCTATCTGGTGAAAACACAGAGACAGGAACAATCACCCACAAACACACAGTGAAACCCAGGCTACCTAAATATGGTTCCCAATCAGAGACAATAACTAACACCTGCCTCTGATTGAGAACCATATCAGGCCAGACATAGAAATAGACAAACGAGACAATCAACATAGAATGCCCACCCAGCTCACGTCCTGACCAACACTAAAACAAGGAAAACACACACGAACGATGGTCAGAACGTGACAGTACCCCCCCCCCCCCCCCCTCCAAGGTGCGGACTCCGGACGCACAACCTAAACCTATAGGTGAGGGTGTGGGTGGGCATCTCTCCGCGGTGGCGGCTCTGGCGCTGGACGTGGACCCCACTCCATAATAGTCTTAGTCCACCTCCTTAGCGTCCCTAGATAGGTTACCCTCCTTAATGACAGCTCGGGACAGAGGGGCAGCTCGGGACAGAGGGGCAGCTCGGGACAGAGGTAGCTCGGGACTGAGGGGTAGTTCAGCACTGAGAGGGAGCTCAGCACTGAGAGGAAGCTCAGCACTGAGAGGAAGCTCAGCACTGAGAGGAAGCCCAGGCAGGTAGTTGGATCCAGCAGATCCTGGCTGGCTGGCGGTTCTGGCAGATCCTGTCTGACTAGCGGATCTGGAAGAGTCTGGTTGACTGGCAGATCTGGAAGAGTTTGGTTGACTGGCAGATCTGGAAGAGTCTGGTTGACTGGCAGATCTGGAAGAGTCTGGTTGACTGGCAGATCTGGAAGAGTCTGGCTGACTGGCAGATGTGGAAGAGTCTGGCTGACTGGCAGATGTGGAAGAGTCTGGCTGACTGGCAGATGTGGAAGAGTCTGGCTGACTGGCAGATGTGGAAGAGTCTGGCTGACTGGCAGATGTGGAAGAGTCTGGCTGACTGGCAGATGTGGAAGAGTCTGGCTGACTGGCAGTTCTGGCTGCTCTATGCTGACTGGCTGCTCTGGCTGCTCCATGCTGACTGGCTGCTCCATGCTGACTGGCAGCTCTGGCTGCTCCATGCTGACTGGCTGCTCTGGCTGCTCCATGCTGACTGGCTGCTCTGGCTGCTCCATGCTGACTGGCTGCTCTGGCTGCTCCATGCTGACTGGCTGCTCTGGCTGCTCCATGCTGACTGGCGGCCCTGGCTGCTCCATGCTGACTGGCGGCCCTGGCTGCTCCATGCTGACTGGCGGCCCTGGCTGCTCCATGCTGACTGGCGGCCCTGGCGGCTCCATGCAGACTGGCAGCACTGGCGGCTCCTTGCAGACTGGCAGCTCTGTGCAGACTGGCAGCTCCTTGCAAACTGGCAGCTCCTTGCAAACTGGCAGCTCTATGCAGACTGGCAGCTCTATGCAGACTGGCAGCTCCTTGCAGACTGGCAGTTCTGAACAGGCGGGAGACTCCGGCAGCGCTGTAGAGGCGGAAGGCTCTGGCAGCGCTAAACAGGCGGGAGACTCCGGCAGCGCTGAAGAGGAGGAAGGCTCTGGCAGCGCTGGACAGGCGAGGCGCACTGTAGGCCTGATGCGTGGTGCTGGCACTGGTGGTACTGGGCCAAGGACACGCACAGGAATCCTGGTGCGGGGAGCTGCTACCGGAGAGCTGGGGTGTGGAGGTGGTACTGGGTAGACCGGACCGTGTAGGCGCACTGGAGCTCTTGAGCACCGAGCCTGCCCAACCTTACCCGATTGAATGGTCCCGGTCGCCCTGCCAGTGCGGCGAGGTGGAATAGCCCGCACTGGGCTATGCAGGCGAACTGGAGACACGCTCACTCTAGCCCGGCCGATACGCAGAGCTGGAATGTACCGCACCGGGCTATATACCCGCACTGGAGACACCGTGCGCACCACAGCATAACATGGTGCCTGCCCGGTCTCTCTAGCCCCCCGTTAAGCACAGGGAGTTTGCCCAGGTCTCCTACCTGGCGTAGCCATACTCCCTGTTAGCCCCCCCCCCCCCCCCAAGAAATTTTTGGGGCTGACTCTCGGGCTTCCATCCGCGTCGCCGTGCTGCCTCCTCATACCAGCGCCTCTCAGCTCTCGCCGCCTCCAGTTCTTCTATGGGGCAGCGATATTCTCCAGGCTGATCCCAGGGTCCTTGTCTGAACAATTCATCCTCCCATGTCCATTCCTCTCTTTGTTGCTCCTTGGGGCGGCTACACTCCCCTGGTTTAGCCCAGGGTCCTCTCCCGTTGAGAATTTCCTCCCAAGTCCAGAAATTCTTGTCACGCTGCTCCTGCTGCTGTTGTTGCCTGTTACCACGCCGCTTGGTCCTGTTGTGGTGAGTGATTCTGTCACGGTTTTCTGTATGGGAAAGAGAGTCGGACCAAAATGCGGCGTGTAGATTGCGATCCATGTTTAATAAACAAACGTAAAACACGAATCGATACAAACACTACAAAACAAAGAACGTAATGAACGTAACGAAAACCGAAACAGCCCTATCTGGTGAAAACACAGAGACAGGAACAATCACCCACAAACACACAGTGAAATCCAGGCTACCTAAATATGGTTCCCAATCAGAGACAATGACTAACACCTGCCTCTGATTGAGAACCATATCAGGCCAGACATAGAAATAGACAAACTAGACAATCAACATAGAATGCCCACCCAGCTCACGTCCTGACCAACACTAAAACAAGGAAAACACACACGAACGACGGTCAGAACGTGACAACCTGTTGTTGATTATGGTGATACTATTTATCAGTGCAGCTGCTTCTACTGTAAAACTCTTGGATGCTGTTTCATAGCTCCCTTCGTTTTATCACAGCAGACAGTTGTATTACTCATCACTCTATTCTTTACCAAAAGGCTGACTGGACCTCTTTGAAGTAGATCACATCATCACGCTCTTTATGTCTACAAAATCCTGCTCCACAAACTTCCGCCTTACCTAACATCACTCGTAAGATTTAAACTGACAAGTTATCAAACCCATTCACAGGGTTGGTTAACTCTGTAAACTCCTTTGATGTGTAGATTTAGGTAGATCAGCGTTTGGTTTCCTTGCACCCTTAAGTGTGGAATCATTTACAATTAACTTTAAAATTAGAGGTATTGGTGTCTCTAGGGCATTTCATATGGTTGCTATGGGACTTTATTATTGAATGTATTTTTATGATTGCTTTTTGCTTTTTGTGTATTTTATTGTGTATATCAATGTGTTTGTGTTGTGGTGCTACACAGGGCTCATCTGGAAAAGATACTTTGGTCTCAACATTGACTACCTGTAAAAAAAAAAGTGTATAGATGGTGTGTGTATTCAGACCCCTTCCCTTTTTCCACATTGTGTTACCTTACAGCCTTATTCTAAAATTAATTACACCCCCCCCCCCCTCTCAATCTCCACACAATACCCCATCATGACAAAGTGAAAATAGGTTTTTAAACATTTGAACAAAATTATCACCAATAAAAAACATACCTTATTTACATAAGTATTCAGACCCTTTGCTATGAGACTCAAAATTGAGCTCGGGTGCATCCTGTTTCCTTTGATCATACTTGATGTTTCTACAACTTGATTGGAGTCCATCTGTGATACATTCAATTGATTGGATAATTATTTGGGAAGACACACCTGTCTATATAAGGTCCCACAGTTGACAGTGCATGTCAGAGCAAAAACCAAGCCATGAGCTCATCTATAGAGCTCTGAGGCAGGATTGTGTCAAGGTACAGACCCGGGGAAGGGTACCAAAAAATGTTCTGCAGCATTGAAGATCCCCAAGAACTCAGTTGCATCCATTCCCTAAATGGAAGAAGTTTGGAACCACCAAGACTCTTCCAAGACCTGACTGCCCGGCCAAACTGAGCAATCTGGGGAGAAGGGACTTGGTCAGGGAGGTGACCAAGAACCCGGTGGTTACTTTGACAGAGCTCCAGAGTTCCTTTGTGGAGATGGGAGAACCTTCCAGAAGGACAACCATCTCTGCAGCACTCCACCAATCAGGCCTTTATGGTAGAGTGGCCAGATGGAAGCACCTCCTCAGTAAAAGGCACATGACCACCCACTTGGAGTTTGCCAAAAGGCACCTAAAGGACTCTCGGACCCTAAGAAACAAGATTCTCTGGCCTATTGAAACCAAGCACCACCCCTATGGTCTAGCAGGGTAGTGCCAGCATCACGCTGTGTGGATGTTTTTCAGCAGCATCGACTGGGAGACTAGTCAGGATGGAAGGAAAGATGAAGGGAGCAAAGTACAGATGTACAGATGTGATGAAAGCCTGCTCCAAAGTGCTCAGGACCTCAGACTAGGGTGAAGGTTCACCTTCCAACAGGAAAACAACCCTAAGCACACAGCCAAGACAACGCAGGAGCTCTGGCCCAGCCAGAGACCGGACTCGAACCTGATCTAAAATCTCTGGAGACACCAAAAAAAAGCTGTGCCGCAATGCTCCTCATCCAACCTGACAGAGCTTGAGAAGATCCGCAGAGAAGAATGGGAGAAACTCCCCAAATACAGGTGTGCCAAGCTTGCAGCATCATACCCAAGAAGACTCAAGGCTGTAATCGCTGCCAAAGGTGCTGAGTAAAGGGTCTGAAAACTTATGTAAATGTAACTTTATTTTGAATACATTTGTTTTTGCTTTGTCATTATGGGGTATTGTGTGTAGATTGATGAGGGAAAAAAATGATTTAATACATTTCAGAATAGGGCTGTAACGTAAAAAATTTGGAAAAAGTTAAGGGGTCTGAATACATTCTAAATGCACTGTATATATGGTGTATATACAGTGTATGATGTGTAAATGGTGTGGGGTGGGGTGTTTATATGTGTCTATGGTGTAGATGGTAGATGGTGTCTACGTGGTGACTCACCAGAAAAAGATATCTCACTTCTGGTATTTCCCACAGGATATTAGTAAAGAGGGAGAAGAAATGACAAATGACACATGATGAAAGTGAAAACAGGAGTTTTAGTACAGCTAAGGTGATATTCTAACTACTATAACATTCTAACTATGGTGATATAACTATGGTAACGTTCTTATTATGATCCAACAATGTGACGTTCTAACTATGGTGACATTCCTATTCTGTTCCAACACTGTTGACATTCTAACTACAGTGAGGTTCTAACTACAGTGAGGTTCTAACTACAGTGAGGTTCTAACTACAGTGAGGATCTAACTGCAGTGAGGATCTAACTACAGTGAGGTTCTAACTACAGTGACGTACTAACTAGAGTGACATTATAACTATGTTGACATTATAACTATGGTGACATTATTATTATGGTGACATTATTACTATGGTGACATAATAACTATGGTGACAATATACCTATGGTGACATTATGACTATGTTCTTCTTACTATGGTGACGTTATAACTATGGGGACATAATAAATATGGTGACATTATAACTATGTTCTTCTTACTATGGTGACATTATAACTATGATGACATTATAACTATGGGGACATTATAACTACGGTGACATTATAACTATGGGGACATAATAAATATGGTGACATTATAACTATGTTCTTCTTACTATGGTGACATTATAACTATGATGACATTATAACTATGGTGACATAATAACTATGTTCTTCTTACTATGGTAACATTATAACTATGGTGACATTATAACTATGGTGACATAATAACTATGTTCTTATTACTATAGTGACATTATAACTATGGTGACATTATAACGATGGTAACATTATAACTATGGTAACATTATAACTATGTGGATATTATAACTATGTTGACATTATAACTACGGTAACATTATAACTATGGTGACATTATAACTATGGTGACATTATAACTATGGGGACATTATAACTATGGGGACATAATAAATATGGTGACATTATAACTATGTTCCTCTTACTATGGTGATGTTATAACTATGGTGACATTATAACTATGGTAACATTATAACTATAGTGACATAAAACTATGTTCTTCTTACAATGGTGACATCATACTTATGGTAACATTATAACTATGGTGACATTATAACTATAGTGACATTATAACTATGTTCGTCTTACTATGGTGACATAATAACTATGGTGACATAATAACTAAGTTGACATTATAACTATGATGACATTATAACTATGTTCTTCTTACTATGGTGACATAATAACTATAGTGACATTATAACTATGATGACATAATAAATCTGGTGACATTATAACTATGGTGATATTATAAGTATGTTGACATTATAACTATGATGACATAACTATGTTTACATTTTTACTATGGTGACATTATAACTATGTTGACATTATAACTATGGTGACATCATAACTATGGTGACATCATAACTATGGTGACATTGTAACTATGGTGACATAATAACTATGTTGACATTATAACTATGGTGAAATCATAATTATGGTGACATTATAACTATGATGACATTGTAACTGTGGTGACATAATAACTTTGGTCACATTATAACTATGGTAAAATTAGAACTATGTTGACATTATAACTATGGTGACATAACTATGTTGACATAGCTATGATGACAGTATAACTATGTAGACATTTTTACTATGGTGACATTATAACTATTTTGATATTACAACTATGGTGACATTGTAACTATGGTGACATAACTATTGTGACATTATAACTACGGTGACATTATAACTATGGTGACATTATAACTATGGTGACATTATAACTATGATGACATTACAACTATGGTGACATAACTATGGTGACATTATAACTATGGTGACATCATAACTATGGTGACATAACTATGTTGACATTAGAACTATGATGACATTATAACTGTGTTGACATTTTTTACTATGGTGACATTATAACTATGTGGACATAAAACTATGTTCTTCTTACTATGGTAACATTATAACTATAGTGACATTTTAACTATGGTGACATTATAACTATAGTGACATTATAACTATGGTGACATAATAACTATGGTGACATTATAACTATAGTGACATTATAACTATAGTGAGATTATAACTATGGCAACGTTATAAATATGTTGACATTATAACTATGGTGACATTATAACTATGTTGAAATTATAACTATGGTGACATTATAACTATGTTGACATTTTTACTATGGTGACATTATAACGATGGTGACATTATGACGATGGTAACATTATAACTATAGTGACATTATAACTATGTTCCTCTTACTATGGTGACATAATAACTATGGTGACATAATAACTATGGTGACATTATAACTATAGTGAGATTATAACTATGGTGACATAATAACTATGTTGACATTATAACTATGGTGACATCATAACTTTGGTCACATTATAACTATGGTAACAGTATAACTACGTAGACATTTTTACTATGGTGACATCATAACTATTTTGACGTTATAACTATGGTGACATTGTAACAATGGTGACATAACTATTGTGACATTATAACTACGGTGCCATTATAACTATGATGAAATTATAACTATGGTGACATAACTATGGTGACATTATAACTATGGTGACATTATAACTATGATGACATTATAACTACGGTGACATTATAACTATGGTGACATACAGTAATAACTATGATGACATAATAAATATGGTGACATTATAACTGCGTTGGCATGATAACTATAGTGACATAACTATGTTGACATTAGAACTAAGATGACATTATAACTATGTTGACATTTTTACTATGGTGACACTATAACTATGGTGACATTACAACGATGGTGACATTATAACTATGGTGACATTATAACTATGTTGACATAAAACTATGTTCTTCTTACTATGGTAACATTATAACTATAGTGACATTATAACTATAGTGAGATTATAACTATGGTGACATAATAACTATGGTGACATTATAACTATGTTCTTCTTACTATTGTGACGTTATAACTATGTTGACATTATAACTATGGTGACATAACTATGTTGAAATTATAACTATGATGACATTATAACTATGTTATTCTTACTATGGTGACATTATAACTATGGTGACATTATAACTATGGTGACATTATGACTATGGTGACATTATCACTATGTTCTTCTTACTATGGTGACATTATAACTATGTTGACATTATAACTATGGTGACATTATAACTATGTTCTTCTTACTATGTTGACATTATAACTATGGTGACATAACTATGCTCTTCTTACTATGGTGACATTATAACTATGGTGACATTATAAATATGGTGACATTATAACTATGTTCTTCTTACTATGGTGAAATTATATCTATGTTCTTCTTACTATGGTGACATTATAACTATGGTGACATTATAACCATGGTGAAATTATATCTATGTTCTTCTTACTATGGTGACATTATAACTATTGTGACATTATAAATATGGAGACATTATAACTATGGTGACATTGTAACTGTGGTGACATTATAACTATGTTCTTCTTACTATGGTGACATTATAACTATGTTGACATTATAACTACGGTGACATTATAACTATGGTAACATAATAACTATGATGACATAAAACTATGTTCTTCTTACTATGGTGACATTATAACTATGGTGATGTTCTAACTGTGAAGTTGGGTTGTGGTTAGATTTTGGGTTGAGGTTGTAGTTATGGTTAGATTTCTTGTTACCTTTGGAGCAGGACTGATAGCCAGAGTGTTCTCTGCCAGCTTCTCCACTAAGGGGTTAACAGGTTCTGTTTCTGGGGGGTGGGTGGCCCTCCAGTAGGCCTCTAGGTAGTCTGCTATGTGCTCACAGGCATCACTCAGCTGGTTCTCATCCAAGATTACGTCATACATCTCCTGCAGGGCAGACAGGTTGTTAGTGTCATTCAGACTGAATCCATGTCACTGCTGCTTTACCAGTCCCCTTGGATACCAGTTACTTCAAATAACACTATCTGATAATCAAATCAAGCACATCTCTGTTTAGGAGCATGATTTAGACAGGATGGAAAGAAAGAACGTAATCTCAGATAACAAGGTCAGATTCAGCATGGAGAGGCATCGACCAGGGTTATACAGACCGATACAGGGGGATACAGACAGATCGGGGGAGAAGGGTGGTACAGACTGATACAGGGTGATTGAGAATTATACAGGGTGATACAGACTGATACTGACTGCTAGTATGATACAGACGATACAGACTGATACAGACTGCTATTATGATACAGGGTGATACAGACGGGTACAGGGTGATACAGACTGATACAGACTGATACAGACTGCTAGTATGATACAGGGTGATACAGACTGGTACAGGGTGATACAGACTGATACTGATACAGATGGATACAGACTGGTACAAGGTGATACAGACTGATACTAACTGCTAGTATGATACATGGTGATACAGACTGATACTGACTGCTAGTATTATACAGGGTGATACAGACTGATACAGACGGATACAGGTGGATACAGGGTGATAAAGACTGATACAGATGGATACAGGGTGATACAAACTGATACAGGGTGATGCAGACTAATACATACTTATACAGACTGATAGAGACTGATCGACTGACATAGACTTATGCAGACTGATACATGGTGATAGAGACTGATACAGGGGGATAAAGGGTGATGCAGACTGATACAAACTTATACAGACTGATAGACCGATACAGGGTGATACAGACTGATAGAGGGTGATACAGACTTATACAGGATGATACACACTGATACAGATTGATACAGGCTGATATGAACTGGTACAGATTGATGTAGGGGGATACAGACTGATACATGGTGATACAGACTGATACAGTATAACTGATTCTAGAACTGAAAGATTCCAAAAAGCAGCCAACTCTTTCAGGTTACCGTTGTTGGGCGGCAGGTTTCAAAGGCTACTGGCATTACACACCTGTAACTGTAACTCTGTTGCAATCACTTTTATAGATAACTTTGACACCTTCTGGAAACAGAAGATGCTTGACAGGAATGATGGAGTCCATCCAAATCATCTTGGCTCCTGGACTCAGTTAATCCCTACAATTGTGTCGCCGAGTTGTCATAATGCTGCAGATAATGTACATTATCACAGGGGTGTTGGCAGACACAATGTAAGTAACTTAATGTATGTCCCTCTAACTGCCCTGAATGCCTCTGTTTATCCTGCAGCTACTGTATGCAGTAATCATGGGCCTGTGAACCAGTTATACTCATAACACTGAGGCGGTGTGCCCTGGTAGGATGTCAGCTCGAACACAATAAACATGAGCATGTCTTCTTCTGCTAAGAAATTAAATACAAGCAAGCATCCTAGAAAAGTGCTAACAATAGCCCACATGAACTTATGTAGCCTAAGAAACAAGGTTAATCAAATCAATAACATGCTAGTAACAGATGACATTCATATTCTGACGACCTCAGAAACTCACCTAGATAATACCTCTCCGTGGCCGACATGAGCAAGACTTTCAAGTGTGTTAACCCTTGCAAAGATGCCGGCCCAGACAACATCCCTAGCCGCATCCTCAGAGCATGTGCCAAGGGTGCGTGCTCAACCCCTTCCAGCACTCCCTATTCACCCATGACTGCATGGCCAAGCACCCATCCAACTCAATCATCAAGTTCGCAGATGACACAACAGTATTAAGCTTGAATACCAACAACGATGAGATAGCCTAGAGGTGAGGGCTCTGGGAGTGTGGTATCAGGAAAATAACAGTGGGGAGAACAAGTATTTGATACACTGCCGATTTTGCCGATTTTCCTACTTACAAAGCATGTAGAGGTCTGCAATTTTTATCATAGGTACACTTCAACTATGAGAGATGGAATCTAAAACAAAAATCCAGAAAATCACATTGTATGATTTTTAAGTAATTAATTAGCATTTTATTGCATGACATAAGTATTTGATACCTCAGAAAAGCAGAACTTAATATTTGGTACAGAAACCTTTGTTTTGCAATTACAGAGATCATACATTTCCTGTAGTTCTTGACCAGGTTTTTACACACTGCAGCAGGGATTTTGGCCCACTCCTCCATACAGACCTTCTCCAGGTCCTTCAGGTTTCGGGGCTGTCGCTGGGCAATACGGACTTTCAGCTCCCTCCAAAGATTTTCTATTGGGTTCAGGTCTGGAGACCTGCTAGGCCACTCCAGGACCTTGAGATGCTTCTTACGGAGTCACTCCTTAGTTGCCCTGGCTGTGTGTTACAGGTCGTTGTCATGCTGGAAGACCCAGCCACGACCCATCTTCAATGCTCTTACTGAGGGAAGGAGGTTGCTGGCCAAGATCTCACGATACATGGCCCCATCCAGCCTCCCCGAATACGGTGCAGTCGTCTTGTCCCCTTTGCAGAAAAGCATCCCCAAAGAATGATGTTTCCACCTCCATGCTTCACGGTTGGGATGGTGTTCTTGGGGTTGCCCTCATCCTTCTTCTTCCTCCAAACACGGCGAGTGGAGTTTAGACCAAAAAGCTCTATTTTTGTCTCATCAGACCACATGACTTTCTCCCATTCCCCCTCTGGATCATCCAGATGGTCATTGGCAAACTTCAGATGGGCCTGGACATGCGCTGGCTTGAGCAGTGGCACCTTGTGTGCGCTGCAGGATTTTAATCCATGACGGCGTAGTGTGTTACTCATGGTTTTCTTTGAGACTGTGGTCCCAGCTCTCTTCAAGTCATTGACCAGGTCCCGCCGTGTAGTTCTGGGCTGATCCCTCACCTTCCTCATGATCATTGATGCCCCACGAGGTGAGATCTTGCATGGAGTCCCAGACCGAGGATGATTGACCGTCATCTTGAACTTCTTCCATTTTCTAATAATTGCGCCAACAGTTGTTGCCTTCTCACCAAGCTGCTTGCCTATTGTCCTGTAGCCCATCCCAGCCTTGTGCAGGTCTACAATTCTATCCCTGATGGTCTTACACAACCCTCTTGTCTTGGCCATTGTGGAGAGGTTGGAGTCTGTTTGATTGAGTGTGTGGACAGGTGTATTTTACACAGGTAACGAGTTCAAACAGGTGCAGTTAATACAGGTAATGAGTGGAGAACAGGAGGGATTCTTAAAGAAAAACTAACAGGTCTGTGAGGGCCGGAGTTCTTACTGGTTGGTAGGTGATCAAATACTTATGTCATGCAATAAAATGCAAATTAATTACTTAAACATCATACAATGTGATTTTCTGGATTTTTGTTTTAGATTCCGTCTCTCACAGTTGAAGTGTACCTATGATAAAATTACAGACCTCTACATGCTTTGTAAGTAGGAAAACCTGCAAAATCAGCAGTCTCTGTTTCCAGTCTCTGTCCAGTCCAGGCTTAACATCGCCATGGAGGCCCCTTTTGCCAGAGGACACTGTTTTTGATTTCCATGGCAAGTGACATAGCTCCATGGCTGGTTTATAGGATCAAGAACAGGAACTTCCACCAAGTCATCCAGGAGCATTTACATTTTATTTGTATTTGTTTTACTTAGCAGACACTCTTATCCAGAGAAACTTACAATAGCAAGTGAATACATTTTCATACTTTTTTTTATCATACTGGTCCCCTGTGGGAATCAAACCCACAACTCTGATATTGCAAGCTCCATGCTCTACCAACTGAGCCACACAGGACCAGGATTGCACCAGCATCCCACCAACTCCCTTCTCCAGGGAAGGGGGAGACCCCTTCTGGCAAGGATCCCTGCAGAGTACCGGCCAGTCGGCTGTGGAAAGCCGACATGGCGGTGACACTTCTACCAGGCCAGAGAGGTGCACGGCTATTGGTTTGGAAGAGAAAGAAAAAGTAGGTGGGCATGGATTCCCCAGTAGCTTGTGTAGGATTCCCCAGTAGCTTGTGTAGGATTCCCCAGTAGCTTGTGTAGGATTCCACAGTAGCTTGTGTAGGATTCCACAGTAGCTTGTGTAGGATTCCAAAGTAGGTTGTGTAGGATTCCCCAGTAGCTTGTGTAGGATTCCCCAGTAGATTGTGTATGATTCCAAAGTAGGTTGTGTAAGATTCCCCAGTAGCTTGTGTAGGATTCCACAGTAGCTTGTGTAGGATTCCACAGTAGCTTGTGTAGGATTCCAAAGTAGGTTGTGTAGGATTCCCCAGTAGCTTGTGTAGGATTCCCCAGTAGATTGTGTAGGATTCCCCAGTAGCTTGTGTAGGATTATCCAGTAGCTTGAGTAGGATTCCCCAGTAGCTTGTGTAGGATTCCCCAATCGCTTGTGTAGGATTCCCCAGTTGCTTGTGTAGGATTCCCCAGTAGATTGTGTAGGATTCCACAGTAGATTGTGTAGGATTCCCCAGTAGCTTGTATAGGATTCCACAGTAGGTTGTGTAGGATTCCTCAGTAGCTTGTGTAGGATTCCCCAGTAGCTTGTGTAGGATTCCACAGTAGGTTGTGTAGGATTCCCCAGTAGCTTGTGTAGGATTCCCCAGTAGGTTGTGTAGGATTCCCCAGTAGGTTGTCTAGGATTCCCCAGTAGCTTGTGTAGGATTCCCCAGTAGCTTGTGTAGGATTCCCCAGTAGGTTGTCTAGGATTCCCCAGTAGGTTGTGTAGGTTTCCCAGTAGCTTGTGTAGGATTCCCCAGTAGGTTGTGTAGGATTCCCCAGTAGCTTGTGTAGGATTCCCCAGTAGGTTGCATAGGTTTGCTACCTTTTTGCTAAGAGTAGCCACTTTGCCCCTGTCTGGGTGGTCCACATTGTCCTGGAATAAAGCAACGCTGTGTATGGCATTGTGTGGGCGAGCGGTTTGCTGATGTCAACGTTGTGAACAGAGTGTCCCATGGTGGCGGTGGGTTATGGTATAGGCAGGTATAAGCTATGGACAATGAACACAATTGCATTTTTATCGATGCCAATTTGAACGTACAAAGATGCCGTGATGAGATCCTGAGGCCCATTGTTATGCCATTCATCATCAGCCGCCATCACCTCTTCAGCATGATAATGCACAGCGCCATGTCGCAAGGATCTGGACACAATTCCTAGAAGCTGAAAATGTCCCAGTTCTTCCATGGCCTGCATACAGCCTGATAAACTCTATGAAAACAAGATGTGTTGTGCTGCATGAGGCAAATAGTGGTCACACCAGAAACGGACTGGTTTTCTGATCCACGAACCTACCTTTTTTTTGAGGTACAGTATCTGTGACCAACAAATGCCTATTTGCATTCCCAGTCATGTGAAATCCATAGATTAGGGCCTAATGAATGTATTGCAATTTACAGATTTCCTTATATGAACTGTAACTCAGTAAAATCTTAGAAATGGTTGCATGTTGCATTTATATTTTTGTTCAGTATACATAAAGAGTAAAAAGGAATTGGTCCCAATACTGACCCTTTTGGTACACATTGTGTAATATCCAGGACATTACACTTGACACCTTTCGAAATCACACAATGTATCCTATCTGACAGATCATTCTCAAACCACTTGCAAGAAGCCTGTACCAGGTCTATTTCAATCAACCTTTGAAAAAGTGTGTTAAAAACCAGACTGCATTGCTTGCTGTTTGGGGTTTTAGGCTGGGTTTCTGTATAAGCACTTTGTAACATCTGCTGATGTAAAAAGGGATTTATAATATTATACATTTGATTTGATTACATTTTGACGACTGGTGCACATAAAAAAATGGAATGAGAAGTTAAAAAAGTTCTTAGCTGAGAGTTGGCCAGAGTTCTTAGCTGAGGGTTGGCCAGAGTTCTTAGCTAAGTTTGCCATGATACATACAGGATCAAAAAGCAAAATAGCAGATATCATCTGTTATCCAGGTAAAATCAACATACACTCAGGGTGGTTATCAGACTGTCATGGTCATATAGAAAATTCACAAAAAGGACACTGGGCTGGTTAGGGTTAAGGTGACTCTCACTGTGGGGCATTGGGCCAGTCGGGTTGGGTTAGGTATGGGATAGGGTTATTGTTATTACGGTTAGGTTAGGGTTATGGTTATTATGGTTAGGGTTAAGGTTAAGGTTACTCTCAACATGGGACACTGGGACAGTTAGGGGAGGGTAAGCTTTGGGTTATGGTTGTTATGATTAGGTTACTCTCACCATTGGGCACTGGGCCAGTTAGGGTTATTATGGTAGAGTTATGGTTGTTGTGATTAGGTTACTCTCACCATTGGGCACTGGGCCAGTTAGGGTTAGGGTTAGGGTTAGGGTTAGGGTTAGGGTTAGGGTTATTATGGTACGGTTATGGTTGTTATGATTAGGTTACTCTCACCGTTGGGCACTGGGCTAGGGTTAGGGTTATTATGGTAGGGTTATGGTTGTTAGGATTAGGTTACTCTTACAGTTGGGCACTGGACCAGTTAGGGGAGGGTAAGGTTTGGGTTAGGGTTATTATGGTAGGGTTATGGTTGTTATGATTAGGTTACTCTCACCGTTGGGCACTGGGCCAGCTTGTCTGCAGCCACCATCTGGACGTTGAGATGCTTGGTCTGAGACTTACCCCTGGTCTTGATCAGCCTTGATAACACCTGGACGACAGAAGACAAGAGGTACAGAGGAAGAGCAGATGAGACGTGAAAAGAACATATACAACCTAACTTTAATGTTTATAAACTCAATTAACCCAGCGGTATAGAACTTTTACTAACCCAGCCGTACAGAACCTTTACTAACCCAGCCGTACAGAACCTTTACTAACCCAGTCGTATAGAACCTTTACTAACCCAGCCGTACAGAACCTTTACTAACCCAGTCGTATAGAACCTTTACTAACCCAGCCGTACAGAACCTTTACTAACCCAGTCGTATAGAACCTTTACTAACCCAGCCGTACAGAACCTTTACTAACCCAGCCGTACAGAACCTTTACTAATCCAGCTGTATAGAACCTTTACTAACCCAGCTGTATAGAACCTTTACTAACCCAGCTGAATAGAACCTTTACTAACCCAGCCGAATAGAACCTTTACTAACCCAGCTGAATATAACCTTTACTAACCCAGCTGAATAGAACCTTTACTAACCCAGCTGTCAGGAACCTTTACTAACCCAGCTGTCAGGAACCTTTACTAACCCAGGTGTCAGGCACCTTTACTAACCCAGCTGTCAGGAAACTTTACTAACCCAGCTGTCAGGAACCTTTACAAACCCAGCTGTCAGGAACCTTTACTAACCCAGCTGAATAGAACCTTTACTAACCCAGCTGTCAAGAAACTTTACTTACCCAGCTGAATAGAACCTTTACTAACCCAGCTGTCAGGAACCTTTACAAAACCAGCTGAATAGAATCTTTACTAACCCAGCTGTCAAGAACCTTTACTAACTCAGCTGAATAGAACCTTTACTAACCCAACTGTCAGGAACCTTTACTAAACGATATCATAACAGCCATCGATAAAAGACAGTACTGTGCAGCCGTCTTCATCGACCTGGCCAAGGCTTTCGACTCTGTCAATCAACATATTCTTATCGGCAGACTCAGTAGCCTCGGTTTTTCTGATGACTGCCTTGCCTGGTTCACCAACTACTTTGCAGACAGAGTTCAGTGTGACAAATCGGATGGCATGTTGTCCGGTCCTCTGGCGGTCTCTATGGGGGTGCCACAGTGTTCTATTCTCGGGCTGACTCTTTTCTCTGTATATATCAATGATGTTGCTCTTGCTTCGGGCGATTCCCTGATCCACCTCTACGCAGACGACACCATTCTGTATACTTCTGGCCCTTCCTTGGACACTGTGCTATCTAACCTCCAAACGAGCTTCAATGCCATACAACACTCCTTCCGTGGCCTCCAACTGCTCTTAAACGCTAGTAAAACCAAATGCATGCTTTTCAACCATTCGCTGCCTGCACCCGCACGCCCGACTAGCATCACCACCGTGGATGGTTCCGACCTAGAATATGTGGACATCTATAAGTACCTAGGTGTCTGGCTAGACAGTAAACTCTCCTTCTAGACTCATATCAAACATCTCCAATCTAAAATCAAATCTAGAGTCTGTTTTCTATTCCGCAACAAAGCCTTCTTCACTAACGCTGCCAAACTTACCCTAGTAAAACTGACTATCCTACCGATCCTCGACTTCGGGCGATGTCATCTACAAAATAGCTTCCAATACTCTACTCAGCAAACTGGATGCATTTTATCACAGTGCCATCCGTTTTGTTACTAAAGCACCTTAAACCACCCACCACTGCGACCTGTATGCTCTAGTCGGCTGGCCCTCGCTACATATTCGCCGCCAGACCCACTGGCTCCAGGTCATCTACAAGTCCATGCTAGGTAAAGTTCCGCCTTATCTCAGTTCACTGGTCACGATGGCAACACCCACCCATAGATCGCGCTCCAGCAAGTGTATCTCACTGATCATCCCTAAAGCCAACACCTCTTTGGCCACCTTTCCTTCCAGTTCTCTGCTGCCTGTGACTGAAACGAATTGCAAAAATTGCTGAAGTTGGAGACTTTTACCTCCCTCACCAACTTCAAACATCTGCTATCTGAGCAGCTAACCGATCGCTGCAGCTGTTCATAGTCCATCGGTAAATAGCCCACCCAATTTACCTACCTCATCCCCATACTGTTTTTATTTATTTACTTTTCTGCTCTTTTGCACACCAGTATCTCTACCTGCATATGATCATCTGATCATCTATCACTCCAGTGTTAATATGCAAAATTGTAATTATTCGCCTACCTCCTCATGCTTTTTGCACACAATGTATATAGACTCCTTTTTTCTTTTTTATACTGTGTTATCGACTTGTTTATTGTTTACTCCATGTGTAACTCTGTGTTGTTGTCTGTTCACACTGCTATGCTTTATCTTGGCCAGGTCGCAGTTGTAAATGAGAACTTGTTCTCAACTAGCCTACCTGGTTAAATAAAGGTGAAATAATTTTTTTAAATTAAAACTAACCCAGCTCAATAGAACCTTTACTAACCCAGCTGTATAGTACATTTACTAACCCAGCTGTATAGTACAGTTACTAACCCAGCTGTATAATGCATTTACTAACCCAGCTGTATAGTACATTTACTAACCCAGCTGTATAGTACATTTACTAACCCAGCTGTATAGTAATTTTACTAACCCAGCTGTATAGTACTTTTACTAACCCAGCTGTATAGTACATTTACTAACCCAGCTGTATAGTACATTTACTAACCCAGCTGTATAGTACCTTTACTAACCCAGCTGTATAGTACATTTACTAACCCAGCTGTACAAAACCTTCACTAACCCAACTTTGAGGAACCGTACCTTGGTGTAGGAGACCTTAATGTAGACCAGGATGGAAGCCATATATGTTTTAGACAGCTGGATGGGGTGCTTCACTGTGTCTGCATTCAGCTAACCCAGCTGTATAGAACCTTTACTAACCCAGATGTGTGGAACCTTTACTAACCCAGCTTTGAGGAACCTTACCTTGGGGGAGGAGACCTTGATGTAGACCAGGATAGGGGCCAGAGATGTTTTAGACAGCTGGATGGGGTGGTTCACTGTGTCTGCATCCAGAACCACCAGTTGTAGGCTCCGGGCTAGCTCAAAGATCCGCTCCACCTCCCCCTGGATTTGGGCTGCAGAGACATGGAACATGGTGGTCACTAAAACCTCCATCAATTAACCCTCCAATCAAACCCTGACCTTTCTAAACAAGCCCTGGCGTATCTTTACCTTCTTTAAAGGGCACTGGCTTCTTAAAGGGCACTGGCTTCTTTAAAGGGCACTGGCTTCTTAAAGTGACACTGGCTTCTTAAAAGGGCACTGGCTTCTTTAAAGGGCACTGGCTTCTTAAAAGGGCACTGGCTTCTTTAAAGGGCACTGGCTTCTTAAAAGGGCACTGGCTTCTTAAAAGGGCACTGGCTTCTTAAAAGGGCACTGGCTTCTTTAAAGGGCACTGGTTCTTAAAGTGGCACTGGCTTCTTAAAGTGGCACTGGCTTCTTAAAAGGGCACTGGCTTCTTAAAGTGGCACTGGCTTCTTAAAGTGGCACTGGCTTCTTAAAGTGTCACTGGCTTCTTAAAGTGGCACTGGCTTCTTAAAGTGGCACTGGCTTCTTAAAGTGGCACTGGCTTCTTTAAAGGGCACCGGCTTCTTAAAAGGGCACTGGCTTCTTTAAAGGGCACTGGCTTCTTAAAGTGGCACTGGCTTCTTAAAGTGGCACTGGCTTCTTAAAGTGGCACTGGCTTCTTAAAAGGGCACTGGCTCCTTTAAAGGGCACTGGCTTCTTAAAGTGGCACTGGCTTCTTAAAGTGGCACTGGCTTCTTAAAGTGGCACTGGCTTCTTAAAGTGGCACTGGCTTCTTAAAAGGGCACTGGCTTCTTTAAAGGGCACTGGCTTCTTAAAGTGGCACTGGCTTCTTAAAGTGGCACTGGCTTCTTAAAGGTGCACTGGCTTCTTAAAGTGGCACTGGCTTCTTTAAATGGCACTGGCTTCTTAAATGGGCACTGGCTTCTTAAAAGGGCACTGGCTTCTTTAAAGGGCACTGGCTTCTTAAAAGGGCACTGGCTTCTTTAAAGGGCACTGGCTTCTTAAAAGGGCACTGGCTTCTTTAAAGGGCACTGGCTTCTTAAAAGGGCACTGGCTTCTTTAAATGGCACTGGCTTCTTTAAAGGGCACTGGCTTCTTAAAAGGGCACTGGCTTCTTAAAAGGGCACTGGCTTCTTAAAAGGGCACTGGCTTCTTTAAAGGGCACTGGCTTCTTAAAGTGGCACTGGCTTCTTAAAGTGGCACTGGCTTCTTTAAAGGGCACTGGCTTCTTAAAAGGGCACTGGCTTCTTAAAAGGGCACTGGCTTCTTAAAAGGGCACTGGCTTCTTTAAAGGGCACTGGCTTCTTTAAAGGGCACTGGTTCTTAAAGTGGCACTGGCTTCTTAAAGTGGCACTGGCGTCTTAAAAGGGCACTGGCTTCTTAAAGTGGCACTGGCTTCTTAAAGTGGCACTGGCTTCTTAAAGTGGCACTGGCTTCTTAAAGTGGCACTGGCTTCTTAAAGTGGCACTGGCTTCTTAAAGTGGCACTGGCTTCTTTAAAGGGCACCGGCTTCTTAAAAGGGCACCGGCTTCTTAAAAGGGCACCGGCTTCTTAAAGTGGCACTGGCTACTTAAAGTGGCACTGGCTTCTTAAAGTGGCACTGGCTTCTTAAAAGGGCACTGGCTTCTTTAAAGGGCACTGGCTTCTTAAAGTGGCACTGGCTTCTTAAAGTGGCACTGGCTTCTTAAAGTGGCACTGGCTTCTTAAAAGGGCACTGGCTTCTTTAAAGGGCACTGGCTTCTTAAAGTGGCACTGGCTTCTTAAAGTGGCACTGGCTTCTTAAAGTGGCACTGGCTTCTTAAAGTGGCACTGGCTTCTTTAAATGGCACTGGCTTCTTTAAATGGGCACTGGCTTCTTAAAAGGGCACTGGCTTCTTTAAAGGGCACTGGCTTCTTTAAAGGGCACTGGCTTCTTAAAAGGGCACTGGCTTCTTTAAAGGGCACTGGCTTCTTAAAAGGGCACTGGCTTCTTTAAAGGGCACTGGCTTATTAAAAGGGCACTGGCTTCTTTAAAGGGCACTGGCTTCTTAAAAGGGCACTGGCTTCTTAAAAGGGCACTGGCTTCTTAAAAGGGCACTGGCTTCTTTAAAGGGCACTGGCTTCTTAAAGTGGCACTGGCTTCTTAAAGGGCACTGGCTTCTTTAAAGGGCACTGGCTTCTTAAAAGGGCACTGGCTTCTTAAAAGGGCACTGGCTTCTTAAAAGGGCACTGGCTTCTTAAAAGGGCACTGGCTTCTTTAAAGGGCACTGGCTTCTTTAAATGGCACTGGCTTCTTTAAAGGGCACTGGCTTCTTAAAAGGGCACTGGCTTCTTAAAAGGGCACTGGCTTCTTAAAGTGGCACTGGCTTCTTAAAGGGCACTGGCTTCTTTAAAGGGCACTGGCTTCTTTAAAGGGCACTGGCTTCTTAAAGTGGCAATGGCTTCTTAAAAGGGAAATGGCTTCTTGAAAGGGATGGCAGGAGGCCTAGTGTTTAGAGTGTTGGACTTGTAACTGAAAGGTTGCAAGATCAAATCCCTGAGCTGACAATGTAAAAATCTGCTGTTCTGCCATTGAACTGTTCATAGGCCATCATTGAAAATAAGAATTTGTTCCTAACTGACTTGCCTAGTTAAATGTTTAAAAATGGATTCTTAAAAGTGCAAGGAGATAAAACAAGAATGGAACTATTTTTGAATAATAATTATCTGGATATTCTGAAAGCACTTTAATTGATAAAATATTTTTGTTAATTCAGTTGCATGTTAATTAAGGTGTGCAGAGCATGATTTTAGCCCAAATGTGGGAGCAGGAGATTAATACTGCCTACAGTCAAAACTGACCATCCAAAAATAAAAAGTTGTTCTGTAACATTTTCAGTGCAACTATTTATTTGACATGAGAATGGAATATATTTATCTTAAAAATATGACATGCTCATTACATCCTGTGCAGGGAGGCCCACTGTCTCAGACTTTGAAAACACGTGGTACAGAGGTAAAATAGTTGTAAGGTATCTATACAGCACAGTCTATAGGTAGACTAGTGTTAGTTTATAGACATCACAGTCTATATGTAGACTAGTGGTGGGGTTTATAGACAGAACAGTCTATAGGTAGACTAGTTTTAGAGTTTATAGACATCACAGTCTATATGTAGACTAGTGGTAGGGTTTATAGACAGAACAGTCTATAGGTAGACTAGTGCTAGGGTTTATAGACAGCACAGTCTATAGGTAGACTAGTGGTAGGGTTTATAGACAGCACAGTCTATAGGTAGACTAGTGTTAGAGTTTATAGACAGCACAGTCTATAGGTATACTAGTGGTAAGGTTTATAGACAGCACAGTCTATAGGTAGACTAGTGTTAGAGTTTATAGACATCACAGTCTATATGTAGACTAGTGGTAGGGTTTATAGACAGAACAGTCTATAGGTAGACTAGTGCTAGGGTTTATAGACAGCACAGTCTATAGGTAGACTAGTGTTAGAGTTTATAGACATCACAGTCTATATGCATACTAGTGGTAGGGTTTATAGACAGAACAGTCTATAGGTAGACTAGTTTTAGAGTTTATAGACAGCACAGTCTATATATAGACTAGTGGTAGGGTTTATAGACAGAACAGTCTATAGGTAGACTAGTGTTAGAGTTTATAGACATCACAGTCTATATGTAGACTAGTGGTAGGGTTTATAGACAGAACAGTCTATAGGTAGACTAGTGCAAGGGTTTATAGACAGCACAGTCTATAGGTAGACTAGTGGTAGGGTTTATAGACAGCACAGTCTATATGTAGACTAGTGTTAGAGTTTATAGACAGCACAGTCTATAGGTATACTAGTGGTAAGGTTTATAGACAGCACAGTCTATAGGTAGACTAGTGTTAGAGTTTATAGACATCACAGTCTATATGTAGACTAGTGGTAGTGTTTATAGACAGAACAGTCTATAGGTAGACTAGTGCTAGGGTTTATAGACAGCACAGTCTATAGGTAGACTAGTGTTAGAGTTTATAGACATCACAGTCTATATGTAGACTAGTGGTAGGGTTTATAGACAGAACAGTCTATAAGTAGACTGGTGCTAGGGTTTATAGACAGCACAGTCTATAGGTAGACTAGTGGTAGGGTTTATAGACAGCACAGTCTATAGGTAGACTAGTGTTAGAGTTTATAGACAGCACAGTATATAGGTAGACTAGTGTTAGAGTTTATAGACAGCACAGTCTATAGGTAGACTAGTGGTAGGGTTTATAGACAGCACAGTCTATAGGTAGACTAGTGTTAGAGTTTATAGACAGAACAGTCTATAGGTAGACTAGTGCTAGGGTTTATAGACATCACAGTCTATATGTAGACTAGTGGTAGGGTTTATAGACAGAACAGTCTATAGGTAGACTAGTGCTAGGGTTTATAGACAGCACAGTCTATAGGTAGACTAGTGGTAGGGTTTATAGACAGCACAGTCTATAGGTAGACTAGTGTTAGAGTTTATAGACAGCACAGTCTATATGTAGACTAGTGGTAGGGTTTATAGACAGAACAGTCTATAGGTAGACTAGTGCTAGGGTTTATAGACAGCACAGTCTATAGGTAGACTAGTGGTAGGGTTTATAGACAGCACAGTCTATAGGTAGACTAATGTTAGAGTTTATAGACAGCACAGTCTATAGGTATACTAGTGGTAAGGTTTATAGACAGCACAGTATATAGGTAGACTAGTGTTAGAGTTTATAGACATCACAGTCTATATGTAGACTAGTGGTAGGGTTTATAGACAGAACAGTCTATAGGTAGACTAGTGCTAGGGTTTATAGACAGCACAGTCTATAGGTAGACTAGTGTTAGAGTTTATAGACATCACAGTCTATATGTAGACTAGTGGTAGGGTTTATAGACAGAACAGTCTGTAGGTAGACTAGTGCTAGGGTTTATAGACAGCACAGTCTATAGGTAGACTAGTGTTAGAGTTTATAGACATCACAGTCTATATGTAGACTAGTGGTAGGGTTTATAGACAGAACAGTCTATAGGTAGACTAGTGCTAGGGTTTATAGACAGAACAGTCTATAGGTAGACTAGTGCTAGGGTTTATAGACAGCACAGTCTATAGGTAGACTAGTGTTAGAGTTTATAGACAGCACAGTATATAGGTAGACTAGTGTTAGAGTTTATAGACAGCACAGTCTATAGGTAGACTAGTGGTAGAGTTTATAGACAGCACAGTCTATAGGTAGACTAGTGTTAGAGTTTATAGACAGCACAGTCTATAGGTAGACTAGTGTTAGAGTTTATAGACAGCACAGTATATAGGTAGACTAGTGTTAGAGTTTATAGACATCACAGTCTATAGGTAGACTAGTGGTAGGGTTTATAGACAGAAGAGTCTATAGGTAGACTAGTGTTAGAGTTTATAGACATCACAGTCTATATGTAGACTAGTGGTAGGGTTTATAGACAGAACAGTCTATAGGTAGACTAGTGCTAGGGTTTATAGACAGCACAGTCTATAGGTAGACTAGTGGTAGGGTTTATAGACAGCACAGTCTATAGGTAGACTAGTGTTAGAGTTTATAGACAGCACAGTATATAGGTAGACTAGTGTTAGAGTTTATAGACAGCACAGTCTATAGGTAGACTAGTGGTAGGGTTTATAGACAGCACAGTCTATAGGTAGACTAGTGGTAGGGTTTATAGACAGCACAGTCTATAGGTAGACTAGTGTTAGAGTTTATAGACAGCACAGTCTATAGGTATACTAGTGGTAAGGTTTATAGACAGCACAGTCTATAGGTAGACTAGTGTTAGAGTTTATAGACAGCACAGTCTATAGGTAGACTAGTGTTAGAGTTTATAGACAGCACAGTATATAGGTAGACTAGTTTTAGAGTTTATAGACAGCACAGTCTATAGGTAGACTAGTGGTAGGGTTTATAGACAGCACAGTCTATAGGTAGACTAGTGTTAGAGTTTATATACAGCACAGTCTATAGGTAGACTAGTGTTAGAGTTTATAGACAGCACAGTATATAGGTAGACTAGTGTTAGAGTTTATAGACAGCACAGTCTATAGGTAGACTAGTGGTAGGGTTTATAGACAGCACAGTCTATAGGTAGACTAGTGGTAGGGTTTATAGACAGCACAGTCTATAGGTAGACTAGTGGTAGGGTTTATAGACAGCACAGTCTACACTTAGACTAGTGGTAGGGTTTATAGACAGCACAGTCTATAGGTAGACTAGTGGTAGGGTTTATAGACAGCACAGTCTATAGGTAGACCAGTGGGAGGGTTTCTATACAGCACAGTCTACACTTAGACTAGTGGTAGGGTTTATAGACAGCACAGTCTATAGGTAGACTAGTGGTAGGGTTTATAGACAGCACAGTCTATAGGTAGACCAGTGGGAGGGTTTCTAAACAGCACAGTCTACACGCAGACCAGTGGGAGGGTTTCTAAACAGCACAGTCTACACGTAGACCAGTGGGAGGGTTTCTATACAGTTGCTCTTTGAACAGCAGTGAGGAAGAGGGTCAGACTCAAATGAGCTAACACTGTTTTAGTCATACACCTGCTTACACTATGGTTAATGTATTATATTATATTAGTAGTATTGTACATACCAGCAGTATCTGGAACCAGACAGCAAAGAGAGGGACAGGGTGTAAAGAACCAAGTTAATTACTTTCCCACTACCATACAGTTAGGTTAGTCAATACACTGTAGACCCTGTCCTGATTGGGTGTGTGACATAACATAATACTTTACTGAGAAAAGGAAACCGCAAGATCACAGTTCCCTTCAAAAACCAACAAACACTAAGTTTCAAAAACTCACTAAGGAAACGAACGAACATAGTAAATAATTCAAGTTTCTGCAAAGGACAACAGAAAACGCGTCTTTTAATTAACAGGGAAATCATAATGAGTAAATTGGACACACTGAGTGTCATTAATGTCTCTAGGACGGTCTCTAGGTGGAACCGGGTATGATACATTACCTCATTATCAACCCTGTTCTGACATGGTATTATACATTACCTCATTATCAACACTGTTCTGACGTGGTATGATACATTACCCCGACATAAACCTGCTGTGATTGGGTATGGACATTACCCCGATATAAACCTGTTCTGATTGGGTATGGACATTACCCTGATATAAACCTGGTTTGATTGGGTATGGACATTACCCCGATATAAACCTGTTCTGATTGGGTATGGGCATTACCCCGATATAAACCTGGTCTGTTAGGGTATGGACATTACCCCGATATAAACCTGGTTTGATTGGGTATGGACATTACCCCGATATAAACCTGGTTTGATTGGGTATTGGCATTACCCCGATATAAACCTGTTCTGATTGGGTATTGGCATTACCCTGATATAAACCTGGTTTGATTGGGTATGGGCATTACCCCGACATAAACCTGTTCTGATTGGGTATTGGCATTACCCCGATATAAACCTGTTCTGATTGGGTATGGGCATTACCCCGATATAAACCTGTTCTGATTGGGTATGGGCATTACCCCAACATAAACCTGTTCTGATTGGATGTAATATTTATTTTAGAAACCTGGCCGATCACTGTATGGTTTCTATAATATTGTATTTTAAAATATGGTTGCTATAATATTGTATTGTAAAGTATGGTAGCTGTGGTAAGGTGTGTTAGCCCATACTTTAATCTAGATTAGTTACCATGACACCGTTAGAATTACGGGGGCTGGGGTTAGAGGATTAGGGCTGGGGTTAGGTAGTTAACCGATACCTTACCTAGGTTAGAGCGTGTGTTTGATCGGTCCATCAGGGCTTTCTTGTTGGGGTTGTTGAGTATGGACCGCTTCGCTAGAGCGATGTCTGCAGTCACACGAGTTATAGTAATTCTGAGAAATACAGAGCAAACGTGATATTTTATTTGAAGTTAAAACGTTTGGATAAACAATATGTATATTGTATTTATTGTCAAATCCACAGTTGATACAACCTGTATAACTCACCTCCCTTCAAATCTGTGTTTTAAAAAGTCGAAGAGTGCTTTCTGCATCATGTCTGTTACCTAGGATCACACAGAAACACCCTCCATCACATGTACAGTATGTAACATCAGATGGCTCCTCCATCACATGTACAGTATGTTACATTAGATGGCTCCTCCAGCACATGTACAGTCCTTTCGGAAAGTATTAAAACCCATTGACTTTCCACATTTTGTTACATTACAGCCTTATTCTAAAATATATACAGTTGAAGTCGGAAGTTTTACATACACCTTAGCCACATACATTTAAACTCAGTTTTTCACTATTGCTGACATTTAATCCTAGTAAAAATTCCCTGTTTTAAGTCAGTTAGGATCACCACTTTATTTTAAGAATGTGAAATGTCAGAATAATAGTAGAGAGAATGATTTATTTCAGCTTTTATTTCTTTCATCACATTCCCAATGGGTCAGAAGTTTACATACACTCAATTAGTATTTGGTAGCATTGCCTTTAAATTGTTTAACTTGGGGCAAACGTTTTGGGTAGCCTTCCACAAGCTTCCCACAATAAATTGGATGCATTTTGACCCATTCCTCCTGACAGAGCTGGTGTAACGGAGTCAGGTTTTTAGGCCTCCTTGCTCGCACACGTTTATTTCAGTTCTGCCCACAATGTCCTATACCTTGACTTTGTTGTCCTTAAGCCATTTTTCCACAACTTTGGAAGTACAGTGGGGAGAACAAGTATTTGATACATTTTGCAGGTTTTCCTACTTACAAAGCATGTAGAGGTCTGTAATGTTTATCATAGGTACACTTCAACTGTGAGAGACGGAATCTAAAACAAAAATCCAGAAAAAAACATTGTATGATTTTTGAATTTTATTTTGAATTTTATTGCATGACATAAGTCACCTACCAACCAGTAAGAATTCCGGCTCTCACAGACCTGTTAGTTTTTCTTTCAAATCAAATCAAATCAAATCAAATGTATTTATATAGCCCTTCGTACATCAGCTGATATCTCAAAGTGCTGTACAGAAACCCAGCCTAAAACCCCAAACAGCAAGCAATGCAGGTGTAGAAGCACGGTGGCTAGGAAAAACTCCCTAGAAAGGCCAAAACCTAGGAAGAAACCTAGAGAGGAACCAGGCTATGTGGGGTGGCCAGTCCTCTTCTGGCTGTGCCGGGTGGAGATTATAACAAAACATGGTCAAGATGTTCAAATGTTCATAAATGACCAGCATGGTCGAATAATAATAAGGCAGAATAGTTGAAACTGGAGCAGCAGCACAGTCAGGTGGAATGGGGACAGCATTTCAGAAGCCCTCCTGTTCTCCACACATTACCTGTATTAACTGCACCTGTTTGAACTCGTTACCTGTATAAAAGACACCTTTCCACACACTCAATCAAACAGACTCTAACCTCTCCACAATGGCCAAGACCAGAGAGGGTGTAAGGACGTCAGGGATAAAATTGTAGACCTGCACAAGGTTGGGATGGGCTACAGGACAATAGGCAATAAGCAGCTTTGCAGTGTATCAAATACTTGTTCTCCCCACTGTATGCTTGGGGTCATTGTCCATTTGGAAGACCCATTTGCGACCAAGCTTTAACTTCCTGACTGATGTCTTGAGATGTCTTGATGTCTGATGTTGCTTCAAAATATCCACATAATTTTCCGATGCCAACTATTTTGTGAAGTGCACTGCAGTGCAGTATGGTATGTAACTGTTATGAAAGTTGTATTGTCAATTTTGTTTTGTATTTAAACGCCACTTTAAACGTGTATATGACACTGCAACAACATTTCCCCATGGGGATAATAAAGTCAGGAAGTAAGTAGGTTGATTAATAACCTGAACCAGATTACAGGCACTGGTTACATTGAGAAATTTCCTCTTGAGTTGAGAGTTTGATGAAAAGATAAATTATCATACTGTATATATTTTCAAAGAAGCGTGGTCATCATTATTTGGACAGTATATATTAATGAGCCAAATCTGTTTATAGTCCAATAACATTTAATATCTAGATTGCGGATCTGCTTGGAAAATTTGCACATTCAGATAAAAATTATTGTTAATTAATATAATCAGCCTGTCACGCCCTGACCTAAGATTCTCTGTTTTCTTTATATTTTGGTTAGGTCAGGGTGGCTATGCTAGTTTTTGTATTGTCTATGGTTTTTTGTATGTCTAAAGGTTTTGTAGGTCTAGGTATATGTATGCCTATGGTGGCCTGATATGGTTCCCAATCAGAGGCAGCTGTTTATCATTGTCTCTGATTGGGGATCATATTTAGGTAGCCATTTTCCCTTTTGTGTTCGTGGGTTCTTGTTTTATGTTGAGGTGCCTGTCTGCACTACTCATATTAGCGTCACGGTTCGTTTTGTTATTTTGTTCGTTTGTTCAGTGTTCAGTCATGAAATAAAGTAGAATGTACATATACCACGCTGCTCCTTGGTCATTATGACGAACGTGACACAGCCCTTTTAAGTTTCTTCACCCCTAGTCTTTTTTCCACACAACTTCATCTAAAATAGTTGAATGAGATTCCGGTAAACAATATATATTATATTCCTTCTCTTTTAGCCAGGTAAATGCTTATCTTTTCTTATTATCTGCTAAGCCATTACAATTATAACTGGCTATACTTCTTTCACCACTTACCATAATGAGATAGAAGTTTTAATTCAATTTATCACAACAGACTGAATGTTTGTAAACTTGTCATTAAAATGTATACCCTCTCAGAGAGAGAGAGACACAGCTGCATGTGAGCTCTCACATTTATCAACATGTTTTTTACGAAAGGATAGATTTGGAGTTATACGAACTTGGATTTTTTTTGGCAGGGACATATACAGGATGCTACCCTCCACAGCATGGCCTTTGCTGTTGTGTCATCTGCAAACTTGACGATGGAGTTGGAGGCGTGCTTGGCCATAGAGTCACGGGTGAACAGGGAGTAAAGGATGGGGCTGAGCACCCACCCTTGTGGGGCCCCAGTGTTGAGGATCAGTGGAGTGGAGGTGATGTTTCCTACCTTCACCACCTGGGGGCGGCCCGTCAGGAAGTCCAGAACCCAGTTGCACAGGGCAGGGTTCAGACCAGTAACTATTACAGAGAAAACATGCCATGCGATTGTTTGAGAATGGCGCCCCATATCCAAATATTTTTCCACTGGCACAGGTTTCATAAATTCACAAATAGCGATTAAATATTCACTTACTTTTTAAAATATCCCTCTGATTTGTCATCCAAATGCTCCCAGATAGATAAAATCCTTCTTCATATCCCAAAAAGTCTGTTTAGTTGGCACTATCGATTTGAGTAATCCACCCGTTCAACATAGAGAGAAAGGATTCCGAAAATCTACCCCTAAACTTTGTTTCAGCAAGTCAAAATACGTTTCTATTTACTCTTCAGATACCCTAAAATGCAATAATATTTCTTCCAGAAAGAAGTATGTTCAATAGGAAACTGATTTTAGCAGGTGCGTCCTGTCTTCATGGCGACCGCAATCACGAATTTCCAAGACAGTGTCCCTGTACTAAAACTGATATTTCTTATTTGTTTTTGAAGTTACAAGCCTGAAACCTAGACTGCTGACTAGGCTTCCACACCCTGTGGAAGCCATAGGAAGCTATCCAGGGAGCTAATTTTGAAAATGACTTGCCTTTCTAAGAGGATGGTCTCTCAAAAAAAACACTTTCCGGTAGGTTTTTGTCCTACCATATCTATTGTGTTGTATTCTCCTACATTATTTTAACATTTCTACAAACTGTTCTTTCTAATAGTACCATTTACTAATAGCATATTTATTTTTTTAACCTTTACTTTACTAGGCAAGTCAGTTAAGAACAAATTCTTATTTTCAATGACAGCCTAGGAACAGTGGGTTAACTGCCTGTTCAGGGCCAGAATGTCAGATTTGTACCTTGTCAGCTCTGTGATTTGAACTTGCAACCTTCTGGATGCTAACCACTAGGCTATCCTGCCGCCCCAGCAAATATCCTGGCTTCAGGGCCTGAGCAACATGCAGTTTACTTTGGGCACGTCAGTCAGGCAGAAATTGAGAAAAAAAGGGCCTAGACCTAAGAAGTTTTAAATATGCGGTGGTTCGCTCTTTCAGTTTCACGCGAATGCTACCATCTAGCCATGGTTTCTGGCTAGGGTAGGTTTTAATAGTCACAGTGGGTACTACATCTCCTATACACATCCTTATGAACTCAGTCACCATATCCGTGTATGTTTCTCTAGATTATTTTCGCAAACTACCCGGAACACATCCCAGTCTACGTGATCAAAACAATCCTGAAGCTTGGATTCTGATTGGTCAGACCAGCGTTGAATAGTACGAAGCACGGAAACTTCCTGTTTGAGTTCCTGCCTATAGGACGGGAGGAGCAAGATGGAGTCATTGTCAGATTTGCCGAACGGAGGGCCTTATAAGCATTCTGGAATTTTGAATGGTCGAGAGTCTTAGTAGAGCGAGTAGGACAGCCGATATGTTAATAGAATTTCGGCAGCCTAGTCTTACAGACTTGCTTTGTTAAAATCCCCAGCTACAATAAATGCAGCCTCAGGATATGTTGTTTCTAGTTTGCATAAAGTCCAGTGAAGTTCTTTGAGGGCCATTGAGGTTTCGGCTTGAGGTAAGATGTAAACGACCATGGCGATGACGGAGGATAATTTTCTTGGGAGATAATATGGGTGATATGTACAGTGGGGATAACAAGTATTTGATACACTGTCAATTTTGCAGGTTTTCCTACTTACAAAGCATGTAGAGGTCTGTAATTTTTATCATATGTACACTTGCGATGGAATCTAAAACAAAAATCCAGAAAATTACTTTGTATGATTTTTAAGTAATTAATTAGCATTTTATTGCATGACATATGTATTTGATCACCTACCAACCAGTAAGAATTCTGGCTCTCACAGACCTTTTTCTTTAAGAAGCCCTCCTGTTCTCCACTCATTACCTGTATTAACTGCAGCTGTTTGAAATTGTTACCTGTATAAAAGACACCTGTCCACAGAAACTCCAGGGAAGTCATATTCCTGGTCGTAATACTGGTAGTTCTGGTGAGTTATCGTTACTCTAATATCCAGTAGTTCTTCCCGGCAGTATGTATTAACACAAAACATTTCCTGAACTGATAATATAAAAAATAAAAATACTGCAAAGTTTCCTTAGAGCAAGTCGCGATGCTGCTATCTCCGTCGGCACCATCTTCTACATAATATACATATACACAATATATTCTACATACAGTGCCTTGCGAAAGTATTCGGCCCCCTTGACCTTTCCGACCTTTTGCCACATTTCAGGCTTCAAACATAAAGATATAAAACTGTATTTTTTTGTGAAGAATCAACAAGTGGGACAAAATCATGAAGTGGAACGACATTTATTGGATATTACAAACTTTTTTAACAAATCAAAAACTGAAAAATTGGCCGTGCAAAATGATTCAGCCCCTTTACTTTCAGTGCAGCAAAATCTCTCCAGAAGTTCAGTGAGGATCTCTGAATGATCCAATGTTGACCTAAATGACTAATTATGATAAATACAATCCACCTGTGTGTAATCAAGTCTCCGTATAAATGCACCTGCACTGTGATAGTCTCAGAGGTCCGTTAAAAGCGCAGAGAGCATCATGAAGAACAAGGAACACACCAGGCAGGTCCGAGATACTGTTGTGAAGAAGTTTAAAACCAGATTTTGATACAAAAAGATTTCCCAAGCTTTAAACATCCCAAGGAGCACTGTGCAAGCGATAATATTGAAATGGAAGGAGTATCAGACCACTGCAAATCTACCAAGACCTGGCCGTCCCTCTAAACTTTCAGCTCATACAAGGAGAAGACTGATCAGAGATGCAGCCAAGAGGCCCATGATCACTCTGGATGAACTGCAGAAATCTACAGCTGAGGTGGGAGACTCTGTCCATAGGACAACAATCAGTCGTATATTGCACAAATCTGGCCTTTATGGAAGAGTGGCAAGAAGAAAGCCATTTCTTAAAGATATCCATAAAAAGTGTTGTTTAAAGTTTGCTACAAGCCACCTGGGAGACACACCAAACATGTGGAAGAAGGTGCTCTGGTCAGATGAAACCAAAATTGAACTTTTTGGCAACAATGCAAAACGTTATGTTTGGCGTAAAAGCAACACAGCTGAACACACCATCCCCACTGTCAAACATGGTGGTGGCAGCATCATGGTTTGGGCCTGCTTTTCTTCAGCAGGGACAGGGAAGATGGTTAAAATTGATGGGAAGATGGATGGAGCCAAATACAGGACCATTCTGGAAGAAAACCTGATGGAGTCTGCAAAAGACCTGAGACTGGGACGGAGATTTGTCTTCCAACAAGACAATGATCCAAAACATAAAGCAAAATCTACAATGGAATGGTTCAAAAATAAACATATCCAGGTGTTAGAATGGCCAAGTCAAAGTCCAGACCTGAATCCAATCGAGAATCTGTGGAAAGAACTGAAAACTGCTGTTCACAAATGCTCTCCATCCAACCTCACTGAGCTCGAGCTGTTTTGCAAGGAGGAATGGGAAAAAATGTCAGTCTCTCGATGTGCAAAACTGATAGAGACATACCCCAAGCGACTTACAGCTGTAATCGCAGCAAAAGGTGGCGCTACAAAGTATTAACTTAAGGGGGCTGAATAATTTTGCACGCCCAATTTTTCCGTTTTTGATTTGTTAAAAAAGTTTGAAATATCCAATAAATGTCGTTCCACTTCATGATTGTGTCCCACTTGTTGTTGATTCTTCACAAAAAAATACAGTTTTATATCTTTATGTTTGAAGCCTGAAATGTGGCAAAAGGTCGCAAAGTTCAAGGGGGCCGAATACTTTCGCAAGGCACTGTATATCTATCCTGATGCCTAGTCACTTTACCCTGCCTTCATGTACATATCTACCTAAAATACCATATTATTATTATCTATCCTGATGCCTAGTCACTTGACTCTGTCTTCATGTACATAGCTACCTCAAATACCTTATAAATATCTATCCGGATGCCTAGATTCTTTACCCTGCCTTCATGTACATATCAACCTCAAGTACCTCTTACCTCTGCACATTGATCCCTGTATATAGCTCCATTCTTGTGTATTTTACTGCTTGTGTTATTTTCTATTTTATTTATTATTATTTGTTTTTAACTCTGCATTGTAGGGATTCAGAAGCAGTTCAATGTAAAGTCTACACCAGTTGAAACAAAAGTTTCGATCCTGCAAGGATCTTTGTCAGATTATTTCCCGGTAGTGTGTGTAGGGGCCACTTACCTCTAAGCCCTTCAGTGAGGGCCCCATCAGCACCACAGGCCGCATGGTAGGAACCACGTCATAGGCTGCCACCTGCTCCCCCTACAGTAATCACAACACATTAAACAGTAAGTAACCAATCGGATACAGGAAGAGGAAACCAATGCAGCTGAAGAATTGGCCCAGGATTCGGTGCATCACAGAGATGAAAACTTGTGAGTTTAAAATATAGTAATTTAATGAAATACACCATTTGTTTTGCACAATGTTATATGCTGGCAATGTTTGTAAGTGAGAATGTTGTCAAGCACAGTATATATTTAAAAAATTAACTAGGTTTTATGTAGACATTGTTCTGAAGCCAAAATATAAAGGAAATTCAGGAGCACCACAATGCCTACTTCACCCAATGCTCTACCAAGGGTTTCCAGCACACATCTTTTACCTACTACAGTAGCTACTGTAAGCCAATATATTGGGCTTCAAACAATGTGTAATACGGTTACTTAGGTTATCAAACCTTCTCAAACAGCCTAATTCATGCTCTTAGAGGTGTTCCCACAATAATGGATTTGTAAAAAGACGTGAAGAGGGCACGACAATGCCTATTCCCCCTCAGAAGACTGAAAAGATTGGGCACGGGTCCTCAGATCCTCAAAAAGTTCTACAGCTGCACCATCGAGAGCATCCAGACTGGTTGCATCACTGCCTGGTATGGCAACTGCTTGGCCTCCAACCGCAAGGTGCTAGAGAAGGTAGTGCATATGGCCCAGTACATCACTGAGGCCAAGCTTACGGACTATTCAGAACCTCTATACCAGGCAGTGTCAGAGGAAGACCCTAAAAATTGTCAAAGACTCCAGCCACCCAAGTCATAGACTGTTCTCTCTGCTACCGCACAGCAAACTGTACTGGAGCACCAAGTCTAGGTCTAAAAGTCTTCTTAACAACTTGTACCCCTGTCATGACTTCTCCCAGTTGGGTTTATGACCCCCCCATAAATACCTTTGCCCCTTTTCTCTCCACTCTACAGAATGGACTCTTGGAAAGCCCTTGGTTAACATAGAGAGACTATGGGAACATCAAAAGGTTGGGAATGGAACAATGTTTCCCTTTCTCAACCAGTTGAAAGTGTCCGTTGGTACTTAAAGAATATGATGTCAGATCAGTTGTCTGGGACATTACATCTGATGATAGGATGACATAAATTGTATCTTGGAAAGTCTACACATTCTAGTTATCAGATTCACATGGAATTGTTGTGCAATTTAAATGTTTAAATACAAAACTATTTGTAAAAAGATTCAATGTAATTTTAGCTTCTAAATGAGAGAATTGTTTTCATAAGTAAACTATGCTCACTCAGTGGCCACGCCCAAGTGAACAGACATTGGTTGAGAACAATGAAACACTCCCTTCCCTCCCACAGTAAAAAAAAAACATTGACAAAAGTCAACTTTAGTTCCCGACGACGTGAGGACTAGCGTCCATACGTTTTAAAGGGCTAATTTCAACTGCAACCTAATGAAATTCACATTTAGTTCCCGATGACGTGGGGACTGGTTTCCATATGTTTAAAGGGGTGAATTTCAATGTGGAGGTGACAATCACCATGCTGGCATGGTGAATTTCGACTAGACCACCCAGAATACAGCACGAGCTGATTATGGCAATGTGGTATGAACTTTGAATGATTATTCACTGAAGAAGAGATACATCCTAGATGCAGCTGTAAATGTACGTAGCCTAGGAAAGGACAGACAATCTCAGAAGAACGACAGGGTACTGTAACGTATCTGCTCTACAACACCAGAAATATACCAGAAATATTCTTCAAAGGACAATGACTATCTCTACTGGGTTAACCAGTTTTCCATCTTCGACCCATCTATCGAAGGGTTGCTAAGAGTAATTATACATATCCTGCATTTTCCTTTTCCGAATCGGCAGTTATTAGAATGCATAAGAATCTGTATTTATGGTAGCATAGCTTCTCAAGGTCCGAAAGACCGAATCGCTTTGTCCCTCACTCTTCACTTTCTTTCATTCAAACCCAACCCCTTTCCTTTGTGTAACCAGCCGTCATCTAGGGTTAGCCCACTAGGGGATATTCATGACGTGATTAGTAGTCCATGTGTGATCTATAATGTAATTCTTTGTGTATTGCTGATTCAACTTATTAGATAGGGTTCGTGCAGATAACCAAGTACTTACGACAATCGAAATGAGACCGATTGAGGTGACAATTAATAATTGACTGCTAATGATATTACAGATCTTTAAGTGAGTGGAGTCGGGAGATAACAGCTCTATGTAAATGAATGCTTCTGTGGTGCCCCAGGGTATTAATGGATTAATTGTTGCATGGTTTAATTCAATCACATAATGAATGTTTTATTTATTTTTATTTCACCTTTATTTAACCAGATAGGCCAGATCGAGAACAAGTTTTCATTTACAACTGCGACCTGGCCAAGATAAAGCAAAGCAGTGCGACAAAAAGAAAAACACAGAGTTACACATGGAATAAACAAACATACAGTCAATAACACAATAGAAAAATCTATATACAGTGTGTGTAAATGTAGTAAGATTAGGGAGGTAAGGAAATAAATAGGCCATAGTGGCGAAATAATAACAAATGAGCATTAACACTGTTGTGATAGATGTGCAGATGATGATGTTCAAGTAGAGATACTGGGGTGCAAAAGAGCTAAATAAATAACGATATGGTGATGAGGTAGCTGGGTGGGCTATTTACAGATGGGCTATGTACAGGTGCAATGATCAGTAAGCTGCTCTGACAGCTGATGCTTAAAGTTAGTGAGGGAGATATAAGTCTCCAGCTTCAGCAATTTTTGCAATTCGTCCCAGTCATTGGCAGCAGAGAACTGGAAGGAAAGGCGGCCAAAGAAGGTGTTGGCTTTGGGGATGACCAGTGAGATATACCTGCTGGAGCGTGTGCTACGGGTGGGTGCAGCTATCGTGACCAGTGAGCTGAGATAAGGCGGGGCTTTACATAGCAAAAACTTCTAGATGACCTGGAGACAGTGGGTTTGGCGACAAATATGAAGCGAGGGCCAGCCAACAAGAGCATACAGGTCGCAGTGGTGGGTAGTATATGGGGCTTTGGTGAGAAAACAAATGCCACTGTGATAGACTACATCCAATTTGCTGAGTAGAGTTTTGAAGGCTATTTTGTAAATGACATTGCCAAAGCCAAGGATCAGTAAGATAATCAGTTTTACGAGGGTATGTTTAGCAGCATGAGTGGAGGAGGCTTTATTACGAAAAAGGAAGCCGATTCTAGATTTCATTTCGGGTTGGAGATGCTTAATGTGAGTTAAGTTTACAGTCTAACCAGACAACTAGGTATTTGTAGTTGTCCACATATTCTAGGTCAGTACCGTCCAGAGTAGTGATGCTAGTCAGGTGGGCGGGTGCGGGCAGCGATCGGTTGAAGAGCATGCATTAAGTTTTACTGGCATTTAAGAGCAGTTGGAGGCCACGGAAGTAATGCTGTATGGCATTGAAGTTCGTTTAGAGGTTTGTTAACACAGTGTCCAGAAGTATACAGACTGGTGTCGTCTGCGTAGAGGTGGATCAGAAAATCACCTGCAGCAAGAGCGACATCATTGATATATACAGAGAAAATAGTCGGCCCGAGAATTGAACCCTGTGGCAGGCTGGCTTCCTCCACCTTTTGGTTGCTGGTCTGTTTCCACCAGACAACACTGTCTCCCTCATCTACACACTGCTGATCATATTACGTCCACAGCATTGTTGTATTTATTATTATTTAGTTTAATACATGTATTCCTTATTACATTTACAGACGATGAGGAAATCCATGATTTAGGTCAACATTTTCATTGAACCAGAAATTGTAGAGTCTTCTGATAACTATGACAGGGAAGAAACAGCAATCAACCGTGTTGTTGTCATGGAAGAAGTTGACAGTTTTAAAATCCATGGAACTCCTAGTGAAAGCAGAGTATGATAAGGATATTAATACAATTCTGAAGTTTGAAAGTTACAATTGCAGCGGGAGTTGAAATGAGAACACAGTAGGTTGTTGTCAGCTGCAGACAGGTGTTTTATACATCTTCAAACTAAGGGCAACCATGGCAACTGTGACAGAGAGAGAGAGAGAGAGAGAGAGAGAGAGATCTGATGATTGCACATGGTCAGTGTGAACCAGAGGGGCTTGACACAACGGCCCAAGCAAGCTGTACAAACAAAACAGGACATCTTATTTAATGAAAGGGGTTCCAGTCTGCCGTGAAGCATTCATCCATCTATACAAGTAAGAGTCTAGCTACAGTTTCAGATATTATATGTTTCTAATTTTGTCAAAGTTGTTTTTATTTCAAGTTAAAGCATACTGTTCGATAGCTAACGTTAGTTGGATGGCATGCTAGCTAACATTACATGTATGATCTGTGTAGTAATATTATCACAGAAAGCCATTGCATTGCTAGTTATAGCCTAATGTTAGCTAGCTAACTAACATTGAACCTAGTTGGTTAGCTTTAGCTAGCTATGACAATCAGTTTGTATTACTAGTATTCTATGGCTTGGAATTATGGTTCATTGTTTAGCTAGCTACATATCTAAACAAAAGACTCTACTTCGCAGGATGATTACATGACCCATCAAGTTAGCCAGGTGTGTCTGGGGGTGAATACGTCTATCTATTGTATAATAATGACAAAATATTTGTATCTGGAACATGTCTTCAGCATCAGTAGAACACGCCTGACTCTCCTCCACCAGTCATACAAGGAGAATGGTCTAATGCCTCCCATCAAAGAGACCTGTAGAACACGCCTGACTCTCCTGCACCAGTCACACAAGGAGAATGGTCTAATGTCTCCCATCAGAAAGACCTGTAGAACACGCCTGACTCTCCTGCACCAGTCATACAAGGAGAATGGTCTAATGCCTCCCATCAGAAAGACCTGTAGAACACGCCTGACTCTCCTGCACCAGTCATACAAGGAGAATGGTCTAATGCCTCCCATCAGAAAGACCTGTAGAACACACCTGACTCTCCTCACCAGTCATACAAGGAGAAGGGTCTAATGCCTCCCATCAGAAAGACCTGTAGAACACACCTGACTCTCCTCACCAGTCATACAAGGAGAATGGTCTAATGCCTCCCATCAGAAACAGAGCTGGCCCAAGCACCGGTTACACCTGAAGCATGAGGACTTGCAGCAAGTGGTGAACTTCTTCAACAACTACACAGAGGATAATGCAAACACTTTGGTGGAAAGCTGCTGCCATGTAATGTGAAAAAAGCAGCGGTCGGGCGTCTCCACATGCAATCGATGACAACACTTAGTATGTAAAGCATAAACAACACATATGTTTATTATTTAATTGACCTCCAACATGATTGGCACTACTTTTGTTAATCTCACATTATTTCTGTATTATTCTGTATTTTACAGAGGTACGTGTAGTTGGGCTGTCTTCCTTCAGGAATCTGTGGAAAAAAATGCTGCCCCACATCTCAAGCACTAAGCCCAGGACAGACCTGTGCTGGCAGTGCCAGAGGAACAACTATCAGGTCTTCAGATCTGTCAGGAGCTGTGTTCAATTGTGTAGTTAGGTGACCAATTATTGTCCATTTGTCATTTATTCAGTGGGGAGAAGCATTAGCGCCTTGCTTGGTACCAACGTCCTACAGCACATTGTCTATAACGATTAAGTTAGGAATAGGTGTGAAAATATTTTTTTTTACTTTTCTGTTTGTGATTTAAAAATGATGACTAATGAGCAGTGTAAAATAGAGACATTTAGGAAGGGTCAAGAGCAGGACAGTTTTTTTTGTTGCATTTTTTTATTTACAAAATCAAACGTCAGTGGCCATTGGCCTACGGCAGTTCTAGCTTTTGCTCATTTGCGTAGTTAATTATTTAATTCCAGCATTCATTTCAGAATTGTAAAAATGTCTTTGTTTACTGCACTGTTTTATAATTTACATACTGTCACGTTTCTTTTGTCTTAGTATGGCTGTGATTAAAAAAATTATTTAATGTAACAAATCAAACATTAAACCTTGTAAACAATTTATTTAGACCTTGCGTTTATTTGAAACAGGCATTTATTTGCTGAAATGTGTGCCGTTATTGAAAGGGACGGGGCTATTCAAGACTCGTCATTTGATATAAGTTATATTATATGTGTAGAATTTATCATGGATAGTCAAAAGGAAATGTCTGCAGTTTTCAGAAGGTGAATAGCTCAATTTAAGCAGGGAGTGTGTTATGTACTTCCAATCAAGGTGATTTGCAAATTTCACATTGAGCTTTTACCAAAGCCTACCATTATAACGCTGACCGGCATGAAAATAACAAACTAACATACAAACACACTTACCGACTTCTTTTGAGCTTGAGCAACTGTGGGGAGATAGAAGACAGAAGTGAAAAGATGCATTCCATCAGCTCATACAATACTACACCTAACCCCTCATATATACAATACTACACCTAACCTCTCACATATACAATACTACACCTAACCTCTCACATATACAATACTACACCTAACATCTCACATATACAATACTACACCTAACATCTCACATATACAATACTACACCTAACCCCTCATATATACAATACTACACCTAACCTCTCACATATACAATACTACACCTACCCCTCATATATACAATACTACACCTAACCTCTCATATATACAATACTACACCTACCCCTCATATATACAATACTACACCTAACCTCTCACATATACAATATTACACCTAACCCCTCATATATACAATACTACACCTAACCTCTCACATATACAATACTACACCTACCCCTCATATATACAATACTACACCTAACCTCTCATATATACAATACTACACCTACCCCTCATATATACAATACTACACCTAACCTCTCACATATACAATATTACACCTAACCCCTCATATATACAATACTACACCTAACCCCTCACATATACAGTACTACATCTACCCAAAACAGATACAATGCTACACCTACCCCTAACAGACACAATACTACACCTAACCCCTCACATACACAATACTACACCTATCCCTAACAGCCACAATACTACACCTACCCCTCACATATATAATACTACACCTACCCTTAACAGCCACAATACTACACCTAACCCCTAACAGCCACAATACTACACCTACCCCTCACCTATACAAGACTACACCTACCACTAACAGACACAATATTACACCTAACCCCTAACAGCCACAATACTACGCCTAACCCTAACAGCCACAATACTACACCTACCCCTCACATATACAAGACTACACCTACCATTAACAGACACAATACTAAACCTAACCCCTAACAACCACAATACTACACCTAACCCCTCGCATATACAATACTACACCTACCCCTCAGATATACAAGACTACACCTACCCGTAACAGACACAATACTACACCTATCCCCTAACAGACACAATACTACACCTAACCCCTAACAACCACAATACCACACCTAACCCCTAACAGCCACAATACTACACCTAACCCCTAACAGACACAATACTACACCTACCCCTCACATATACAATACTACACCTACCCCTCACATATACAATGCTACACCTACCCCCTCACATATACAATACTACACCTAACCCCTCCCATATACAATACTACACCTAACCCCTAACAGACTTAATACTACACCTAACCCCTCACATATACAATACTACACCTACCCCTCACATATACAATACTACACCTCACATATACAATACTACACCTAACCCCTCACATATACAATACTACACCTACCCCTCACATATACAATACTACACTTAACCCCTAACAGACTTAATACTACACCTAACCCCTCACATATACAATACTACACCTACCCCTCACATATACAATACTACACTTAACCCCTAACAGACACAATACTACACCTACCCCTCACATATACAATACTACACCTAACCCTTCACATATACAATACTACACCTAACCCCTCACATATACAATACTACACCTGACCCCTCATATACACAATACTACACCTCACATATACAATACTACACCTACCCCTCACATATACAATACTACACCTAACCCCTCACATATACAATACTACACCTACCCCTCACATATACAATACTACACCTACCCCCTCACATATACAATACTACACCTAAACCCTCACATATACAAGACTACACCTAACCCCTCATATATACAATATTACAAGTAACCCCTCACATATACACGACTACACCTACCCCTAACATACACAATACTACACCTACCTTTAACAGCCACAATACTACACCTATCCCTAACAGCCACAATACTACACCTAACCTTTCACATATATAATACTACACCTACCCCTAACAGCCACAATACTACACCTAACCCCTCACATAAATACAACTACACCTACCCCTAACAGCCACAATACTACACCTAACCCTAACAGCCACAATACTACACCTACCCCTCACATATACAAGACTACACCTACCACTAACAGACACAATACTACACCTAACCCCTAACAACCACAATACTACACCTAACCCCTCACATATACAATACTACACCTACCCCTCAGAAATACAAGACTACACCTACCCCTCAGATATACAAGACTACACCTATCCCTTCACATATACAATACTACACCTAACCCCTCACATATACAATACTACACCTAACCCCTCACATATACAATACTACACCTCACATATACAATACTACACCTAACCTCTCACATATGCAAGACTACACCTAACCCCTCATATATACAACATTACACCTAACCCTTCACATATACACGACTACACCTACCCCTAACAGACACAATACTACACCTAACCCCTCACATATATACAACTACACCTACCCCTATCAGCCACAATACTACACCTAACCCTAACAGCCACAACACTACACCTACCCCTCACATATACAAGACTACACTTACCACTAACATACACAATAATACACCTAACCCCTAACAACCACAACACTACACCTAACCCCTCAAATATAAAATACTACACCTACCCCTCAGATATACAAGACTACACCTACCCCTAACAGACACAATACTACACCTATCCCCTAACAGACACAATACCACACCTAACCCCTAACAGCCACAATACTACACCTAACCCCTAACAGACACAATACTACACCTACCCCTCACATATACAATACTACAACTACCCCTCACATATACAATACTACACCTAACCCCTAACAGACACAATACTACACCTAACCCCTAACAACCACAATACCACACATAACCCCTAACACCCACAATACTACACCTAACCCCTAACAGACACAATACTACACCTACCCCTCACATATACAATACTACACCTACCCCTCACATAAACAATACTACACCTTCCACCTTAACAGACACAATACTACACCTAACCCCTAACAACCACAATACCACACCTAACCCATAACAGCCACAATACCACACCTAACCCCTAACAGACACAATACTACACCTACCCCTAACAGACCCAATACCACACCTACCCCTAACAGACACAATACCACACCTAACCCCTAACAGCCACAATACCACACCTAACCCCTAACAGCCACAATACCACACCTAACCCCTGACAGCCACAATACCACACCTAACCCCTAACAGACACAATACCACACCTAACCCCTAACATACACAATACCACACCTAACCCCTAACAGCCACAATACCACACCTAACCCCTGACAGCCACAATACCACACCTAACCCCTAACAGACACAATACCACACCTAACCCCTAACAGACACAATAATACACCTAACCCCTAACAGCCACAATACCACACCTAACCCCTGACAGCCACAATACCACACCTAACCCCTAACTGCCACAATACTACACCTAACCCCTAACAGACACAATACCACACCTAACCCCTAACAGCCACAATACCACACCTAACCCCTAACTGCCACAATACTACACCTAACCCCTAACAGACACAATACCACACCTACTCCTAACAGACACAATAATACACCTAACCCCTAACAGACACAATACTACACCTAACCCCTAACAGCCACAATTCCACACCTAACCCCTAACAGCCACAATACCACACCTAACCCCTAACAGCCACAATACCACACCTAACCCCTAACTGCCACAATACTACACCTAACCCCTAACAGACACAATAATACACCTAACCCCTAACAGACACAATAATACACCTAACCCCTAACTGCCACAATACCACACCTAACCCCTAACTGCCACAATACTACACCTAACCCCTAACAGACACAATACCACACCTACTCCTAACAGACACAATAATACACCTAACCTAACCATTAGAAACAACAATACACATTTCAATTAAATATACTGCCAGAAATAATTCACGTTTTAATTAAGAAAATCAGAAGAAATACAATAATACACCCATCAATGAATTAAAACACTAAAACAAAATAAAACCTCACCAGTTGAAGGCGGGGTGTATTTTTTATTTGTGTCTTGAGAAACTGCTGCTTTACTGAAAGAAGAAAAGTGAGGAACTCATCTTAGTCATCGTAGTCCATTTTATTAAAGCAGCAGCAGCAGTAATTTGAGTAATACTAGTAGAAGTAATATTAGTAGTAATGGTAGTAGTGACAGTAGAAATAGTAGTAAAAATGTCAGTAGTAATATTAGTAATAATGGTAGTAGTAACAGTAGTAGTAGTATGAGTAATAGTAGTAATAATAGTAGTAATACTAGTAGTAGTGATAGTAGTAAAATTAGTACAAATTGAAGCGGTAATTTTAGTAGTAATGGTAGTAGTAACAATGGTAATAATAATAATGGTAGTAGCAATAGTAATAATGGTAGTAGTAACAGTAGTATTAGTATGAGTAATAGTAGTAATAATAGTAGTAGTGATAGTAGTAATAGTAGTGAAAATGCCAGCGGTAAGGTTAGTAATAATGGTAGTAGTGACAGTAGAAATAGTAGTAAAAATGTCAGTAGTAATATTAGTAATAATGGTAGTAGTAACAGTAGTAGTAGTATGAGTAATAGTAGTAATAATAGTAGTAATACTAGTAGTAGTGATAGTAGTAAAAGTAGTAAAAATTGAAGCGGTAATTTTAGTAGTAATGGTAGTAGTAACAATGGTAATAGTAATAATGGTAGTAGCAATAGTAATAATGGTAGTAGTAACAGTAGTATTAGTATGAGTAATAGTAGTAATAATAGTAGTAGTGATAGTAGTAATAGTAGTGAAAATGCCAGCGGTAAGGTTAGTAATAATGGTAGTAGTAACAGTAGTAGTATGAGTAATAGTGGTAATAATGGTAGTAGTGACAGTAGTAATAGTAGTAAAAATGGTAGTAGTAATATTAGTAATAATGGTAGTAGAAGTATGAGTAATAGTAGTAATAATAGTAGTAGTGATAGTAGTTGTGATAGTAGTAGTGATAGTAGTTGTGATAGTAGTAGTAGTAGTAATAATAGTAACAGTAGTAGCAGCAGCAGCAGTAGAGGAGATATGTGTCCATCATCTCGCAACAGACATCATCAAACTGTGAAACAGAATAGTGTACCATATACACTCGGTTTGTTGTTTTTATTAAATAGTTTTCATGAAATAGTTTTTAATCATAGCTAAAGTATTGCTACAGTTTCCTCGAGGCAGTCAGCCTTCATGGCTGGGACCACAAGTTTGTGTCCCGGATTCATGTTAAGTAGCAGTTAGCTGCTAGCCATAATGAAAACGGAACAGGCTAATGCTAGCAGTGCTAGCCGACCTGTGTTTTTATCCACAGGTGGGCATAAATGCTTATGGTGTGAGATGATTTCTACACAGTCACAAGTTGAAGATAAGGTCTGCCCTATATGCACCACCATCAAGCAGATAGGGGAAAATATCCTCCAGCTGTTGGCTCGGCTGTGACAAAAGCATAACCTGCTTTCTAAGTACATCAATCTTACTGTAACCCAGGCAAACTGAATCTCAGTTTTAAATGCCTCCTATAGCTAAACTGTCTGAGTAGGGCAGTGTTGATCTGTCCCAATCCAACGGACAGATGTTCAGCTCAACTCCGCGGTCCATGGGAGACTGGACACTTGCAAGGCGTAGTAGATCGGGTAGTCAGTCTGGCCACCTTTCATCTTTTTTAAATAACAAAATGAGGGGGTGGGGGGACATCCTCGTTAGCAGGCCACAAAGGTGGCACTGTATTATCCTCAAATCGGGCAAAGAAGGTGTTTAGTTTGTCTGGAAGTGTTACGTGGCTGGTTTTCTTTTTGTAGTCTGTGATTTCCTGTAGACCCTGTGTCTGAGGCATTGAATTGCGACTCCACTTTGTCCCTGTACTGGCATTTCGCTTGTTTGAATGCCTTGTGGAGGTAATAAGTACACTGTTTATATTCATCCATATTCCCAGACCTCGTTCCATGGTTAAATGCGGCATTCACGCTTTCAGTTTTGCGCGAATGCCACCATCCATCCACGGTTTCTGGTTAGGGTAGGTTTTAATAGTCATAGTGGGTACAACATCTCCAATGCACCTCTTTATAAACTCACTCACAGTCAACGTATAGATCAGTGTTGTTCTTCGAGGCTGACTGGAACATATCACAGTCCACGTGATCAAAACAATCTTGAAGCATGGATTCTGATTGGTCAGACCTGTGTTGAATGGTTCTAGTCACTGGTACATCCTGTTTGAGTTTCTGCCTATAAGACGGTACGAGCAAGATGGCATCATGGTCAGATTTGCCGAAGGGAGGGCAGGGGAGGCCTTTGTATGCATTGCAGAAGTTAGAGTAGCAGTGATCGAGTGTATTACCCCCGTGTGTACTGCAATCAATATGCTGATTGAATTTAGGCAGCCTTGTTCTCAAATTTGCTTTGTTAAAATCACCAGCTACAATAAATGCAGCCTCAGGATATATATGGTTTCCAGTTTACATAGAGTCCAGTGAAGTTCCTTGAGGGCCATCTTGGTGTCTCTTTGAGGGGGAATGTACACAGCTGTGACGATAACTGACGAGAATTCTCTTGGGAGGTAATATGGCCGGCATTTGATAGTAAGGAATTCTAGGTCGGGTGAGCAGAAGGACTTGAGTTTCTGTATGTTGTTATGATTACACCATGAGTCATTATTCATGAAGCATACACCCCTGCCCTTCCACTTCCCAGAGAGGTGTTTATCTCTGTCGGCGCGATGCATGGAGAAGCTTGGAGGCTGAACCAATTCCGACAACATATCCCGAGAGAGCCATGTTTCCATGAAACAGAGAATGTTACAATCTCTGAAGTCTCTCTGAAAGGCAACCCTTGCTCGAATAGTAGTAGTAATAGTAGTTATAGTAGTAATAGTAGAAGTAGTAGTGACGGTAGTAGTAGTAGTAGTTGTGGCAGCCACAGCAGTAGTAGTAGTGACAGTAGTAGTAGCAGTAGTAGTAGTAGTAGTAGCAGTAGTAGTGACAGTAGTAGTAGTAGTAGTAGTAGTGGCAGCAGCAGCAGTATTAGTAGTAGCAGAAACATGTAGAAGTTGTAGCAGTGGTAGCAGTAATAGCAGGAGTAGTGGTAATGATGTAGTAGTAGTAGCAGCCACAATATAATTAGTAGCCGTAGTAATAGTAGTAGTAGTAGCAGCAACATATTTAGATGTGGAAGTAGTAGCAGCAGTATCAATAGTAGCAGCAGTAGTGGTAAGGGTGTAGTAGTACCTGTAGCAACAGCAGTAGTAGCAGTAGTGATAGTAGTAGTAGTAGATGCAGCAGTAATAGTAGTAGATGTCGTAGTAGATGTATTAGCAGTAATAGTAGGAGATGCAGTAGTAGCAGTACTACTAGTAGTAGTACATGTAGCAGAAGTAGTAGTACTTTGTCTCTATGTTATATTGGCATCGAACATGTCACCCTCCCTAGGAGAGGGGGTGACCTCGATAATTTATTGTTAAAACGAGAGGCTGCCTGGATCTTTAATTTAAAGACCCTTGCTCCCTTCGGTCTCAACGTAGACTTTGATCTGAAGCCATTCTTGTGATTTTGCTACTCTAAATGTTTGTAGGCTTATGTAGCCAAATTGTATCTATGATCGTACGCTATCCATTCATGTTTTTTGTATGCTATTTTAATACATGAGAATTAACCAATGATATCAGGCCACACCCGGCCATGATTACAGACTGTGTGTATCTTTTAACACTATATAAATGAGTCACCCCGCAGTGTTTGTCATTATACCGTGATTTTTAAAAAATTTGACCTTTATTTAACTAGGCAGTTAAAGAACAAGTTAGTTAAGAACAAATGATGGCCTAAGAACAGTGGGTTAACTGCCTGTTCAAGGGCAGAAGGACAGATTTGTACCTTGTCAGCTCAGGGATTTGAACTTGCAACCTTTCAGTTACTAGTCTAATGCCCTAACCACTAGGCTACCTGCCACCCCAGAAACACATATGTAGCAGTAGTAGTAGATGTAGTAGTAGTAGAGAAGATGTAGCAGCAGAAATAGTAATAGTAGTACTTGTAATAGTAGTAGTGGCAGTAGTAGTATATGTAGCAGCAGTATTGCTAGTCTTAATAGCATTAGTAGTTGTAGTAGTTGTAGCAGTAGCATTAGTAGTACTAGTATTAATAGCAGCAGTAGTAGTAGTAGTAGTAGTAGTAGTAGTAATAGCAGCAGCAGTAGTAGTAGTAGTAGTAGTAGTAGTATTAGCAGCAGCAGTAGTAGTACTACTACTAGTAATAGCAGCAGTAGTAGTAGTAGTACTAGTAGTAATAGCAGCAGTAGCAGTCATAGCAGCAGTAGTAGAAGCATCAGTAGTAGTAATTGTATCAGCAGTAGTAGTAGCAGTAACAATCAATCACATTTATTTATAAAGCCCTTTTTTTATCAGCCGATGTCACAAAGTGCTATACAGTAACCCAGCTTAAAACCCTAAACAGCAAGCAATGCAGATGTAGAAGCACAGTACCAGTAGCTACCAGCAGGGTTAGCATGTCAAGGGTCAGGATCAGGCTTATGGCTGTGTACCTGGCCAGAGCTTTGGCAGCTTTCCTGGCCTGGACATCTCTCCTGATCAGGATGGTCTCCAGGTTGGTTGGACTGGGTATGAACCCCACCACTCCATCCTCTTTCACTGGACGCCCAAGCCACCAGTCACTATTAAACTTCTGTTCAGACAAGGCAGGCAGGGAAATGGATTTATTATGAATAATAATAATAATAATACATCATTTAGCACTTATTTAACAAAACATCAGACTAAACAAGACATGAAAAAAGAGAGGGGTAGACTCAGAGTAGGGAAGGAGTGTGATGCATTCCCATAACCATCATCATCACCACTACATTATTACCATCATCATCACTATCATAGAGCTAGTGGTTAAAGGATAGAGGTTAAGGGTTACACTCTAACCTCTTTGACGTGTAGAAAGTCTCTGGCCTCGAAGGTGACAGCCTGGCCTGGTACTGGGATGTTGTCGTCGTCTGCTGGTATGTAATAGAAGTTACACCGCACAGCAAATGCCACAGGCTTGTACTGGTTAAACAGAGAAGACAACAGGCTTGAACTGGTTAAACAGAGACAACAACAGACGTACGTACTGGTAACAGGGAAGACAATAGGCGTACTGTTTAAACAGGGAAGACAACAGAAGTGCACCGGGAACACAGAGAAGACAACAGACTCGTCCTGGTAACAGAGAAGACAACAGACCTGTACTGGTAAGAGGGAAGACAACAGACTTGTACTGGTAAGAGGGAAGACAACAGACTTGTACTGGTAAGAGGGAAGACAACAGACCTGTACTGGTAAGAGGGAAGACAACAGACCTGTACTGGTAACAAAGACAACAGACTTGTACTGGTAACAGAGAAGACAACAGACTCGTCCTGGTAACAGAGAAGACAACAGACCTGTACTGGTAAGAGGGAAGACAACAGACTTGTACTGGTGAGAGGGAAGACAACAGACCTGTACTGGTAAGAGGGAAGACAACAGACCTGTACTGGTAACAAAGACAACAGACTTGTACTGGTAACAGTGAAGACAACAGACTTGCACTGGTAACATAGAGAAGAGATGGGGAGGCAGCCTGGTCTCTGAGTAGACGTAAGATAATCAAATGTAAATCAGGTATATTCAAATAAGTATGATATGTTATGTTTGATATGGTTACATAAGATGTAACTTTATTAATAAAAAAGGGAAAGAATGGTGGTTGGTCAGGGTGGATGGGTGGGCGAATAAGGTGAACATCTAGCAACCCATAGATTGTGTATTTGAATTTCATAATGGAAAACTTGAGCATTTTAGCTCATTTAGCTAATAACTGTTCAACTAGTTACACATTTTTAGCTACTTTCCAAGTACTTAGCATGTTAGCTAACCCTTCCCCTAACACAGACCTTAAACCTTTTAGCTAACCCTTCCCCTAACCTTAACCCTTTAACCTAACTCCTAAACTTAAACTTACCTCCTAGCCAAGCTAACGTTAGCCATCTAGCTAACATTAGCCATCTAGCTAACGTTAGACTAAACAAATTGTAATTCAAAACATAGCATACATTTTGCAAATACGTAACATACTGTAGGTTTTGCAATTCTCAACATATCATACGAAATGGATAATGGACATCCACAAATTAATACATAGAATACCAGATTTAGTGTCTCAGATTTACGTACATAATAACATGAAATGCTCTGAAACCAAGTAAGGAAGGAGATAGGAAACAGGAGATCGAGGTAGTTAGATTGGGGGCGTACCTTGGCCTTCTCCAACTGGACCTGGGCATTCCGCTCCTCATGACCATCTACGTCCCTCAGGGTCTGGAGAGAGAAAGGGAGTCAGAATTAGACTTGGGATGCTTTAGTTTGTAATGATGAGTTGATGTAGAATTAGACTTGGGCCCCTTTAGTCTGGAGAGAGGTCTGGAGAGAGAAAGGGAGTCAGAATTAGACTTGGGATGCTTTAGTTTGTAATGATGAGTTGATGTAGAATTAGACTTGATCTGCTTCTGTTTGTAATAATGATGTAATGTAGAATTAGACTTGGGCCTCTTTAATGTGTAATGGTGATGTAGATATAGACTTGGATCGAGTTAGTTTGTAATGGTGATTTAGAATTAGACTTGGGCCGCCTTAGTTTGTATTGATGATGTGATGTAGAATTAGAATGGTCCTTTTTTAGTTTGTAATGATGATGTCATTTTGACTTGGGCTGCTTTAGTTTGTAATGGTGATGTGATTTATATTGTGGATAAAGAGTTTCCTGCCTAACAGAACTCAGAGGGTGTTCTTTAATGGAAGCCTTTCCAACATAATCCAGGAAGAATCAGGAATTCCCCAGGGAAGCTGTCTAGGCCCATTACTTTTTTTAAACTAATAATGACATGCCTCTGGCTTTGAGTAAGGTTTCTATGTATGCGGATGAATCAACTCTATACATGTCAGCTACTACAGCGACTGAAATGACTGCAACATTTATCAAAGAGCTGCAGTTAGTTTCAGAGTGGATGGCAAGGAATAAGTTAGTCCTAAATATTTATAAAACTAAAAGCATCGTATTTGGGACAAATCATTCACTAAACCCTAAACCTCAACTAAATATTGTAATAAATTATGTGGAAATTGAGCAAGTTGAAATGACTAAACTGCTTGGAGTAACCCTGGACTGTAAACTGTCATGGTCAAAACATATTGATACAACAGTAGCTAAGATGGGGAGAAGTAAATCAACAATAAAGCGCTGCTCTACCTTCTTAACAACACTATAAACAAGGCAGATCCTACAGGTTCTAGTTTCTACCTTCTTTAACAACACTATCAACAAGGCAGATCCTACAGGTTCTAGTTTCTACCTTCTTAACAACACCATCAACAAGGCAGATCCCACAGGTTCTAGTTTCTACCTTTTTAACAACACCATCAACAAGGCAGATCCTACAGGCTCTAGTTTCTACCTTCTTTAACAACACTATCAACAAGGCAAGTCCTACAGGCTCTAGTTTCTACCTTCTTAACAGCACTATCAACAAGGCAGGTCCTACAGGCTCTAGTTTCTACCTTCTTAACAACACTATCAACAAGGCAGATCCCACAGGTCCTAGTTTTGTAGCACCTGGACTACTGTTCAGTCGTGTGGTCAGGTGCCACAAAAAAAGGACTTAGGAAAGTTGCAATTGGCTCAGAACAGGGCAGCACAGCTGGCCCTTGGATGTACAGAGAGCTAATATTAATAATATGCATGTCAATCTCTCTTGGCTCAAAGTGGAGGAGAGATTGACTTCATCACTACTTGTTTTTATGAGAGGTATTGACATGTTGAATGCACCGAGTTGTCTGTTTGAACTGCTGGCACACAGCTCGGACACCCATACATACCCCACAAGACATGTCACCAGAGGTCTCTTCACAGTCCCTAAGTCCAGAACAGACTATGGGAGGCGCACAGTACTACATAGATCCATTACTACATGGGACTCAATTCCACATCAAGTAACTGATGCAAGCAGTAAAATTAGATTTAAAACACAGATAAAAATACATCTTATGGAACAGCAGGGACTGTGAAGTAACACAATCATAGGCACAGACACATGCATGCCCACATGATAACATGCGCACTATACACACATGTACACATGGAATTTGCACTGTAGATGTGGTAGTGGTAGAGTATTTGCCTAAGGACACAATGTGTCATGAAATTTGTGAATGTATTGTCATGTTTTTAGAATTGTATAAACTGCCTTAATTTTGCTGGACCACAGTAAAAGTAATGGGGATCCAAAACAAATACAAATACAAATGTAGAATTAGACTTGGGACGCTTTAGTGTGTAATGATTATGTGATGTAGAATTAGACTTGGGCCTCTTTAGTTTGGAATGATAATGTAATGTTGAATAGACTTGGGCCTCTTTAGTTTGGAATGATGATGTAGAATTAGACTTGGGCCTCTTTAGTTTGGAATGATAATGTAATGTAGAATAGACTTGGGCCGCTTTAGTTTGGAATGATGATGTAGAATTAGACTTGGGCCACTTTAGTTTGGAATGATGATGTGATGTAGAATTAGACTTGGGCCATTTTAGTTTGGAATGATGACGTAATGTAGAATTAGACTTGGGCCATTTTAGTTTGGAATGATGACGTAATGTAGAATTAGACTTGGGCCACTTTAGTTTGGAATGATGATGTGATGTAGAATTAGACTTGGGCCGCATTAGTTTGGAATGATGACGTAATGTAGAATAGACTTGGGCCGCATTAGTTTGTAATGATGACGTAATGTAGAATTAGACTTGGGCCGCTTTAGTTTTGAATGATGAGAATTATGTAGAATTAGACAGTGCTACCTCTTGTAGATAATGTAGGTTTTAAATGCAATGTTACCTCTTGTAGAAACTGCAGGTTTTAAAGGCAATGCTACCTATTGTAGACACTGCAAGCTTTAACGTCTAGTGACACCCCATCCCGTGAACGGGACCGTTGTCATCATCTGACACTAATTTGCATAACGCAACGGACATAAATATTACTAGAAAATATTCCTATTCATGAAAATCACAAGTGAAATATATTAAGACACAGCTTAGCCTTTTGTTAATCACCCTGTCATCTCAGATTTTCAATTCTAATAACCTAACAATACATTCACAAATTTCACGACACATTGTGTCCTTAGGCAAATACTCTACCACTACCACATCTACAGTGCAAATTCCATGTGTACATGTGTGACAAGCATTTGTGTAAGTTTATCGATAGCCTAGCATAGCATTTTGTCCAGCTAGCAGCAGGCAATGCTACCTATTGTAGACAAAGCAAGTTTTAAAAAACTACAAGCCTCAGATTTCCCACTTCCTGTTAGGATATTTTCTCAGGTTTTTGCCTGCCATATGAGTTCTGTTATACTCACAGACATCATTCAGTGTTTTCTATCCAACTATACTAATAATATGCATACATTAACAACTGGGACTGAGGAGCAGGCAGTTTACTCTGGGCAACTCAGAGCACCTTATTCATCCAAGCTACTCAATACTGCCCCCGGCCATAAGAAGTTAAAGGCAATGCTACTTCTTGTCGACACTGCAGGATTTAAAGGCAATGTTATCACTTGTTGACACTGCAGGGTTAAAGGCAATGCTACCACTTGTAGACAATGCAAGTTTAATGGCAATGCTACCACTTGTAGACAATGCAGGTTTAAAGGAAGTGCTACCTCTTGTAGATAATTCAGGTTTTAAAGGCAAGGTTAGCTCGTTCGCATCTTGTAGACAATGCAGGTTTTAAAGAAAATGCTACCTCTTGTTGTCAGCGCAGTTTTTAAAGGCAAGGTTAACACCTTCGCATCTTGTAGACAATGCAGGTTTAAAGGAAATGCTACCTCTTGTTGTCAGCGCAGTTTTTAAAGGCAAGGTTAGCACGTTCGCATCTTGTAGACAATGTAGGTTTAAAGGAAATGCTACTTCTTGTTGTCAGCGCAGTTTTTAAAGGCAAGGTTAGCTCATTCGCATTCAAGGTAAACTCAGCAGGTTATGAATTAATTGGGAATTAATTTTAATTGTCAAACGCTCTATAACGCAATCTAATGCAGTCCTGATTGAATCCCAGCCTATGTGTTGAGGCAGTGGGCAGGTTTGCTATCTTCCATTTAGAATACATAGTTGTCAATCTGTTCAAATTCACTTTTTCATCATAGCTCAATGTTAATCCGACCGTTACAATTGTTGTCATTATTGTTGCTTCTCTCGCACTACTGTTATAACTGTTCTTCACTTCCCTGTCTTTCCTTTCTTCTGCTAGAATGTTCTAGATACCTTGCTCCATTTCTGCTAGAAAAGAGGAGTCATCTCTGTCTAAAGCCCAGTCAACCCTAACCGCTAAGAGGATTGCCCTATTCAGGTTAATAGAATCAGCCTGTAGCCTGCTATAGAACACAGTAGTCTGTATACAACACAATAGACCGGCCTGTAGACCGCACTACACACATTAGACTGGCCAGTAGACTGCAATACACACATTAGACTGGCCGGTAGACTGCAATATACACATTAGACTGGCCGGTAGACTGCAATACACACATTAGACTGTCCGGTAGACTGCAATACAACAAAGTAGACTGTAGACTGCAATAAAACACAGTAAACGGTAGACTGTAATACAACACTGTAGACTGGCCTGTAGACTGTAATACAACACAGTAGACTGGCCTGTAGACTGTAATAGAACACAGTTTCCCAGCCTGTAGATTGCAATGTAACACAGTAGACTGTAGACTGCAATACAACACTGGAACAGCCCTGTAGAATGTACAGTAATTGGCAGAGCTGGCATTTGTCACATAAAAAATGTGAGATGCAGTTTGATAAAGCCAACAAATCTGCAATTGTCTCCATTTCTCTACTAACATCAGAAACTCTTTCATCCCTCTGGTCGAAACTTGTTGGTTTCTACTCAGTCCTCCTCCTAGTAACCCTAACCCTGTGTTTCAGATAGACCAGTCTTCCTCCTAGTAACCCTAACCCTGTGTTTCAGACAGACCAGTCCTCCTCCTAGTAACCCTAACCCTGTGTTTCAGATAGACCAGTCCTCCTCCTAGTAACCCTAACCCTGTGTTTCAGATAGACCAGTCCTCCTCCTAGTAACCATAACCCTGTGTTTCAGATAGACCAGTCCTCCTCCTAGTAACCCTAACCCTGTGTTTCAGATAGACCAGTCCTCCTCCTAGTAACCCTAACCCTGTGTTTCAGATAGACCAGTCCTCCTCCTAGTAACCCTAACCCTGTGTTTCAGATAGACCAGTCCTCCTCCTAGTAACCCTAACCCTTTGTTTCAGATAGACCAGTCCTCCTCCTAGTAACCCTAACCCTGTGTTTCAGATAGACCAGTCCTCCTCCCAGTAACCCTAACCCCTAACCCTGTGTTTCAGATAGACCAGTCCTCCTCCCAGTAACCCTAACCCTGTGTTTCAGATAGACAAGTCCAAATTCACAGTAACCCTAACCATGTGTTTCAGATCGACCCAGTCCTCCTCCCAGTAACCCTAACCCTGTGTTTCAGATAGACCCAGTCCTCCTCCCAGTAACCCTAACCCTGTGTTTCAGATAGACCAGTCCTCCTCCTAGTAACCCTAACCCTGTGTTTCAGATAGACCAGTCCTCCTCCTAGTAACCCTAACCCTGTGTTTCAGATAGACCAGTCCTCCTCCTAGTAACCCTAACCCTGTGTTTCAGATAGACCAGTCCTCCTCCTAGTAACCCTAACCCTGTGTTTCAGATAGACCAGTCCTCCTCCTAGTAACCCTAACCCTGTGTTTCAGATAGACCAGTCCTCCTCCTAGTAACCCTAACCCTGTGTTTCAGGTAGACCAGTCCTCCTCCTAGTAACCCTAACCCTGTGTTTCAGATAGACCAGTCCTCCTCCTAGTAACCCTAACCCTGTGTTTCAGATAGACCAGTCCTCCTCCTAGTAACCCTAACCCTGTGTTTCAGATAGACCAGTCCTCCTCCTAGTAACCCTAACCCTGTGTTTCAGATAGACCAGTCCTCCTCCCAGTAACCCTAACCCTGTGTTCCAGATAGACCAGTCCTCCTCCTAGTAACCCTAACCCTGTGTTTCAGATATACCAGTCCTCCTCCCAGTAACCCTAACCCCTAACCCTGTGTTTCAGATATACCAGTCCTCCTCCCAGTAACCCTAACCCCTAACCCTGTGTTTCAGATAGATCAGTCCTCCTCCCAGTAACCCTAACCCTGTGTTTCAGATAGACCAGTCCTCCTCCCAGTAACCCTAACCCTGTGTTTCAGATAGACCCAGTCCTCCTCCCAGTAACCCTAACCCTGTGTTTCAGAGAGACCCAGTCCTCCTCCCAGTAACCCTAACCATGTGTTTCAGATAGATCAGTCCTCCTCCCAGTAACCCTAAACATGTGTTTCAGATAGACCAGTCCTCCTCCCAGTAACCCTAACCCTGTGTTTCAGATAGACCCAGTCCTCCCCCCAGTAACCCTAACCATGTGTTTCAGATAGACCCAGTCCTCCTCCCAGTAACCCAAACCCTGTGTTTCAGATAGACCCAGTCCTCCTCCCAGTAACCCTAACCCTGTGTTTCAGATAGACCAGTCCTCCTCCCAGTAACCCTAACCCTGTGTTTCAGATAGACCAGTCCTCCTCCTAGTAACCCAAACCATGTGTTTAAGATAGACCCAGTCCTCCTCCCAGTAACCCTAACCCTGTGTTTCAGATAGACCCAGTCCTCCTCCCAGTAACCCTAACCCTGTGTTTCAGATAGACCCAGTCCTCCTCCCAGTAACCCTAACCCTGTGTTTCAGATAGACCCAGTCCTCCTCCCAGTAACCCTAACCCTGTGTTTCAGATAGACCCAGTCCTCCTCCCAGTAACCCTAACCATGTGTTTCAGATAGACCAGTCCTCCTCCCAGTAACCCTAACCCTGTGTTTCAGATAGACCCAGTCCTCCTCCCAGTAACCCTAACCCTGTGTTTCAGATAGACCCAGTCCTCCTCCCAGTAACCCTAACCCTGTGTTTCAGATAGACCAGTCCTCCTCCCAGTAACCCTAACCCTGTGTTTCAGATAGACCAGTCCTCCTCCCAGTAACCCTAACCCCTAACTCTGTGTTTCAGATAGACCCAGTCCTCCTCCCAGTAACCCTAGCCCTGTGTTTCAGATAGACCCAGTCCTCCCAGTAACCCTAACCCTGTGTTTCAGATAGACCCAGTCCTCCCAGTAACCCTAACCCTGTGTTTCAGATAGACCCAGTCCCCCTGTTTGTTTCAGAGAAGCCATGCAGAAATGACTCACACAGAGATGAAGGGATTAACAGTCAACACAACAGATGGTACATTATCCTATTCTTCCCTGTGCACACACACACACACACACACACACACACACACACAAACACTAAACACTTTACCTTTTTCTTTGGAGGCATGTTAGTCTGTTGTGGGTGAGATATCCGTTGGTTTCCCTGATCACTTTTAGTCCAAACAAGGACCCATATATCACAAAACAAACTCCTTCTTTACAAACTACTGTTGTGCAATGTATCCAAAGAGACTGTTGTTTGATAGAAGTATAACATTCATAACAGATTCCTGAGAGAAGAGCCCTTTGTATGAGCAAGGGCAGAATCCAAACCCCTGGTCAAGTGCAGCATGGCTGAGGATTCAGAGCTGAGTGGTGTGAATGGCTTCAATAAGCCTCTTTATCAGCTAGCATGTATTAACAGACAGTGTAGTCACCCCTCCAGAGCCTTGGTGGAATTAAAGGCTCAGAGAGACATCTGTTGCTTCCTCTGCACAGCATACTGTTCTATGGAGCTGGGGTATAGGACTGGGGTATAGGACTGGAGCTGGGGAATAGGACTGCACCTGGGGTATAGGGCTGGGGCTGGGGTATTGGGCTGGGGTATGGGGCTGGGGCTGGGGTATGGGGCAGGGGTATGGGGCTGGGGTCTGGGGCTGGGGTCTGGGGCTGGGGTCTGGGGCTGGGGTCTGGGGCTGGGGTATGGGGCTGGGGTATAGGACTGGGGTATAGGACTGGAGCTGGGGAATAGGACTGCAGCTGGGGTATAGGGATGGGGCTGGGGTATTGGGCTGGGGCTGGGGTATGGATATAGGACTGGGGTATAGGACTGGAGCTGGGGTATAGGACTGGGGTATAGGACTGGAGCTGGGGTATAGAACTGGAGCTGGGGTATAGGACTGGAGCTGGGGTATAGGACTGGGGTATAGGACTGGAGCTGGGGTATAGGACTTGAGCTGGGGTATAGGGCTAGGATATAGGACCGGAGCTGGGGTATAGAACTTGAGCTGGGGTATAGGGTTAGGATATAGGACTGGGGCCTGGGTATAGGACTGGAGCTGGGGTATAGGGTTAGGATATAGGACTGGAGCTGGGGTATAGGACTTGAGCTGGGTTATAGGGTTAGGATATAGGACTGGGGCTGGGGTATAGGACTGGAGCTGGGGTATAGGACTGGAGCTTCTATATAAGACTGGGGCTGGGGTATAGGGTTGGGGTATAGGACTGGAGCTGGAATATAGGTTTGGGGTATAGGACTGGAGCTGGGGTATAGGGTTAGGGTATAGGATTGGAGCTGGGGTATAGGGTTGGGGTATAGGACTGGAGCTGGGGTATTTGACTGGAGCTGGGGTATAGGGTTGGGGTATAGGACTGGAGCTGGGGTATAGGGTTGGGGTATGGGACTGGAGCTGGGGTATAAGACTGGAGCTGGGGTATAGGGTTGGGGTATAGGACTGGAGCTGGGGTATAGGGTTGGGGTATAGGACTGGAGCTGGGGTACAGGACTGGATCTGGGGTATAGGGTTGAGGTATAGGACTGGGGTATAGGACTTGAGCTGGGGTATAGGTTTGAGGTATAGGACTGAGGTATAGGACTGGAGTTGGGTATAGGACTGGAGCTGGGGTATAGGGTTGGGGTGTAGCATTGGGGTATAGGACTTGAGCTTGGGTATAGGGTTGGGGTATAGGACTGAGGTATAGGACTGGAGCTGGGGTATAGGGTTGGGGTATAGGACTGGAGCTGTGGTATAGGGTTGGGGTATAGGACTGGAGCTGGGTTATAGGACTGGACCTGGGGTATAGGGTTGGGATATAGGACTGGGGTATAGGACTTGAGCTGGGGTATAGGGTTGGGGTATAGGACTGGAGCTGGGATATAGGGTTGGGGTATAGGACTGGAGCTGGGGTATAGGACTGGAGCTGGGGAATAGGGTTGGGGTATAGGACTGGAGCTGGGATATGGGACTGGAGCTGGGGTATATGGTTGGGGTATAGGACTGGAGCTGGGGTATAGGCTTGTGGTATAGGACTGGAGCTGGGGTATTTGACTGGAGCTGGGGTATAGGGTTGGGGTATAGGACTGGAGCTGGGGTATAGGGTTGGGGTATAGGACTGGAGCTGGGGTATAGGGTTGGGGTATAGGACTGGGGCATAGGACTTGAGCTGGGGTATAGGGTTGGGGTATAGGACTGAGGTATAGGACTGGAGCTGGGGTATAGGGTTGGGGTATAGGACTGGAGCTGTGGTATAAGTTTGGGGTATAGGACTGGAGCTGAGGTATAGGACTGGAGCTGGGGTATAGGACTGGAGCTGGGGTATAGGGTTGGGATATAGGACTGGGGTATAGGACTTTAGCTGGGGTATAGGGTTGGGGTATAGGACTGAGGTATAGGACTGGAGCTGGTTATAGGACTGGAGCTAGGGTATAGGGTTGGGGTATAGGACTGGGGTATAGGACTTGAGCTGGGGTAAAGGCATGGTTGTGAGAAGGAGAGATTTCGTGTGGGGAAACTGCTTTTTCCCTCGAGCTGTCCAACTTATCACCTTATTGCCTCTAAAATGTAAATTAAAACCCTATAAAGAGTTTATATAATGTGTCATTAAGTACCTATTTGAAGGTTTGTGTCGAATTTGAATCGGGTTTTTTGGGCGGTACTAAAGTGATCTTCCGAAGTAAACAGCGGCTTTTGAGAGTCATGATAGCTTGCAGTGATGATGCAAATAATGACTAGGTATTCCCCTTACCCTGTCCCTGTCCCATTCTTGTTTTTAAACGGTGAGAGAAGTGCTACACCTGGAGGAGAGAGGCTGTAAGACAGAATTAGTTGCTTTATGTGTGCTGTACGTTACGCCATGACACTTCACGATGTAACGTACAGCGTCGGAGGGTCCGTTTTTTCAACTTTTCTCCAATACTATAGAGCCATTACCATGACAATCAACGCTTGAATAGAAATGCAGTTCACACCCCATATTTTGATGTCAACACAGTCGCTACAGTACCATTAGTTTTCTTTGCAGCCTCATTTGAATGTCGCGGTTGTGCACATTTTGTATGGAATGGGGTTAGCATTCGTTATAGGACTACGGTATGGGACTGGAGCTGTGGTATACGGCTGGTGTGTGGGCTGGGGTATTGGGCTGGGGTAAAGGACTGGAGTTGTGGTATAGGGCTGGGGTATAGGGCTGGACCTGGGTTAGAACTGGAGCTGGGTATAGGACTGGATCTGGGTTATAGGGTTGTAGCTGGATAATAGGACTGGATCTGGGTTATAGGGCTCGAGCTGGATAATAGGACTGGATCTGGGTTATAGGGCTAGAGCTGGATAATAGGACTGGATCTGGGTTATAGGGCTGTAGCTGGATAATAGGACTGGATCTGGGTTATAGGGCTAGAGCTGGATAATAGGACTGGATCTGGGTTATAGGGCTAGAGCTGGATAATAGGACTGGATTTGGGTTATAGGGCTAGAGCTGGATAATAGGACTGGATCTGGGTTATAGGGCTAGAGCTGGATAATAGGACTGGATCTGGGTTATAGGGCTTGAGCTGGATAATAGGACTGGATCTGGGTTATAGGGCTAGAGCTGGATAATAGGACTGGATCTGGGTTATAGGGTTGTAGCTGGATAATAGGACTGGATCTGGGTTATAGGGCTGTAGCTGGATAATAGGACTGGATCTGGGTTATAGGGCTAGAGCTGGATAATATGACTGGATCTGGGTTATAGGGCTGTAGCTGGATAATAGGACTGGATCTGGGTTATAGGGCTCGAGATGGATAATAGGACTGGATCTGGGTTATAGGGCTAGAGCTGGATAATAGGACTGGATCCGGGATATAGAGCTCGAGCTGGATAATAGGACTGGATCTGGGTTATAGGGCTGGAGCTGGAGTATAGGACTGTGGCTGGTACAGTGCCTTGCGAAAGTATTCGGCCCCCTTGAACTTTGCGACCTTTTGCCACATTTCAGGCTTCAAACATAAAGATATAAAACTGTATTTTTTGTGAAGAATCAACAACAAGTGGGTCACAATCATGAAGTGGAACGACATTTATTGGATATTTCAAACTTTTTTAACAAATCAAAAACTGAAAAATTGGGCGTGCAAAATTATTCAGCCCCTTTACTTTCAGTGCAGCAAACTCTCTCCAGAAGTTCAGTGAGGATCTCTGAATGATCCAATGTTGACCTAAATGACTAATGATGATAAATACAATCCACCTGTGTGTAATCAAGTCTCCGTATAAATGCACCTGCACTGTGATAGTCTCAGAGGTCCGTTAAAAGTGCAGAGAGCATCATGAAGAACAAGGAACACACCAGGCAGGTCCGAGATACTGTTGTGAAGAAGTTTAAAGCCGGATTTGGATACAAAAAGATTTCCCAAGCTTTAAACATCCCAAGGAGCACTGTGCAAGCGATAATATTGAAATGGAAGGAGTATCAGACCACTGCAAATCTACCAAGACCTGGCCGTCCCTCTAAACTTTCAGCTCATACAAGGAGAAGACTGATCAGAGATGCAGCCAAGAGGCCCATGATCACTCTGGATGAACTGCAGAGATCTACAGCTGAGGTGGGAGACTCTGTCCATAGGACAACAATCAGTCGTATATTGCACAAATCTGGCCTTTATGTAAGAGTGGCAAGAAGAAAGCCATTTCTTAAAGATATCCCTAAAAAGTGTCGTTTAAAGTTTGCCACAAGCCACCTGGGAGACACACCAAACATGTGGAAGAAGGTGCTCTGGTCAGATGAAACCAAAATTGAACTTTTTGGCAACAATGCAAAACGTTATGTTTGGCGTAAAAGCAACACAGCTGAACACACCATCCCCACTGTCAAACATGATGGTGGCAGCATCATGGTTTGGGCCTGCTTTTCTTCAGCAGGGACAGGGAAGATGGTTAAAATTGATGGGAAGATGGATGGAGCCAAATACATTCTGGAAGAAAACCTGATGGAGTCTGCAAAAGACCTGAGACTGGGACGGAGATTTGTCTTCCAACAAGACAATGATCCAAAACATAAAGCAAAATCTACAATGGAATGGTTCAAAAATAAACATATCCAGGTGTTAGAATGGCCAAGTCAAAGTCCAGACCTGAATCCAATCGAGAATCTGTGGAAAGAACTGAAAACTGCTGTTCACAAATGCTCTCCATCCAACCTCACTGAGCTCGAGCTGTTTTGCAAGGAGGAATGGGAAAAAATTTCAGTCTCTCGATGTGCAAAACTGATAGAGACATACCCCAAGCGACTTACAGCTGTAATCGCAGCAAAAGGTGGCGCTACAAAGTATTAACTTAAGGGCTGAATAATTTTGCACGCCCAATTGTTCAGTTTTTGAATTGTTAAAAAAGTTTGAAATATCCAATAAATGTCGTTCCACTTCATGATTGTGTCCCACTTGTTGTTGATTCTTCACAAAAAAATACAGTTTTATATCTTTATGTTTGAAGCCTGAAATGTGGCAAAAGGTCGCAAAGTTCAAGGGGGCCGAATACTTTCGCAAGGCACTGTATATTGGACTGGAGCTGGATATTGGGATTGGGATAAAGTATAGGACTTGAGCTGGGATGTAGGACTGGAGCTAGGGTATAGAACTAGTGCCGTGGGAATAGGAATTATTTGGAGTATGGGAATGGTTTTTGGGTATAGGACTGGGGTATAGGACTGAAGCTGGGTTACAGGGATTTGTTGTAGGACATGGGCTGGAGTGTAGGACTGGAGCTACGTATAGGCCTGGAGCTGGGATATAGAGCTACGGCTGGTGTATAGGACTGGAGCTGGGTAGAGAACTGGAGCTGGGGTATTGGGCTAAGGTATAGGACTGGAGCTGGGGTGTAAGGCTGGAGCTGATGCTTAAGGCTGGAGCTGGGGTATAGGACTGGAGTTGGGGTATTTGGCTAAGGTATAGGACTGGAGCTGGGGTGTAAGCCTGGACCTGGGGTAAAGGACTGAAGCTGGGATACAGGACTGAAGATGGCGTGTAGGAAGGTATAGGACTGGAGCTGGGGTATGGGGTTAAGGTATAGGACTGGAGCTGGGGTGTAAGGCTGGAGCTGGTGCTTGAGGCTGGAGCTGGGGTATAGGACTGGAGTTGGGATACAGGACTGAAGATAGCGTGTTGGGCTGAAGCTGGGTATAGAACTGGGGCTGGGGTATAGAACTGGAGCTGGTGCATTGGGCTGGGGTATGGGGCTAAGGTATAGGACTGGGGCTGGGGTATAGGACTGGGAAATAGGACTGGGGCTGAGCTATAAGGTTGGGGCATATGGCTGGAGTTGGGGTATAGGACTGGAGCTGGTGTATGGGGCTGGGGTATGGGGCTGGGGTATTGGACTGAAGCTGGGCTATATGGCTGGAGCTGGGATATAGGCCTAAGTAGTTTATGTGTGGGGGGGGGGGGGCTAGGGTCAGTTTGTTATATCTGGAGTTCTTCTCCTGTCTTATCCGGTGTCCTGTGTGAATTTAAGTATGTTCTCTCTAATTCTCTCTCTCTTTCTCTCTTTCTTTCTCTCTCTCGGAGGACCTGAGCCCTAGGACCACCACCTAGTCTATGTTCTTTTTTCTATGTTGTTATATTTCTATGTGTTTTGCCTGGTATGGTTCTCCATCAGAGGCAGGTGTCGTTCGTTGTCTCTGATTGAGAATCATACTTAGGTAGCCTGTTTTCCCCTTTTTGGTTGTGGGTGTTTAATTTCTGTTTAGTGTCTATTCACCTGGCAGAACTGTTTCTTTTTCTCTTCGTTGTTATTTTGTGTAGTGTTCAGTTTTTTCAGTTAAAATATGACGAACACTTACCACGCTGCATTTTGGTCCTCCTCTCCTTCCACCAATGAGAAGCGTTACACTCCCACATCACTAGTCGGCTGCTACAGACCGCCCTCAGCTTCGGGAGACACAAAGGCTAGCTTTTTCAAACAGGCTAGGCTAGCTTTTTCAAGCAGACTAGGCTAGCTTTTTCGAAAATAAATTTGCATCCTGTAGCACAAACTCCAAAAAGTTCTGGGACACTGTAAAGTCCATGGAGAATAAAAACACCTCCTCCCAGCTGCCCACTGCACTGAGGCTAGGAAATACTGTCACCACCGATAAATCCACGATATTTGAGAATTTCAATAAGCATTTTTCTACGGCTGCCCATGCTTCCCACCTGGCCACCCCTACCTCGGTCAACAGCTCTACACCCCCCATAGCAACTTGCCCAAGCCTCCCCATTTCTCCTTCACCCAAATCCAGATAGCTGATGTTCTGAAGGAGCTGCAAAATCTGGACCCCTACAAATCAGCTGGGCTAGACAAATAAATGTTGCAAAATAAATGTAGAAATCTATGTTATTCAATTATTGCACCCACACTACTCGCGCGCGCCAACGAGCGTTTGTGTTGCCAAGGGCTAAAATAGAAGTCAGTTCTATTTCTGATGCAGATCGCGCTGCAAATCCTGCCTCTCCCATCTCCTCATTTGTTTATAGAAGCAGGTACCCACGTGCCATCTCTTCATTGGTTATACCCACATGGGTGACTGAAAGACGAACAAGGTCAGTGGCGGTAATGCACATAATTTATGAAAGTTGCCAATCGCAATATAAAGTCAAGAGAAGCAAAAGCCTGGAAGGAGGAGAGATGACTAGAAACGATTCAGTTGACCGTTTTATGTGTGGATTAATTGGCGGAGTAGAGGACCTTGTGCATTTCAGGTAAAATAACAACTCAATGTTTATATCCCAGGACAAATTAGCTAGCAACAGCAAGCTAGTTAAAAAGGACAAATTAGCTAGAAAGTGCAAGCTAACTAGCTAAATTCCCATAAATGTTTAATGCTTTAAGACCTGTCCCCAAAATAATATAATTGGTTCGGAGATTATTTTGATATTTTAACCTGCGTGTAGTGATCGCAAGTGACACTAAAAAGTCTGCAGGTCCAGACAACCTGGACCAGATAGCAGTTGGTATTATTACTGAACCTGTGGCTCACATATTAAAATTGAGTCTCTTGACCAATTCCATACCCAGCAATTGGAAATCAGCGTATGTCCTCCCACTGCTAAAGGGTGGAGATCCCTCAGAAGCTAATAACTATCGTCCTCTCTCTAAACTCCCTATCCTGGCCAAAGTCTATGAATCCCTAGTGAACTCACAGTTAAAAACTTCTTCATTGAAATGAACATGCAGGGTTCAGTCTGGCTTTAGATTGGGACACAGCACCACAATTGCAGCTATGGCAGTGGCAAATGACATCATTAATGCACTTGATAAAAAGCAACACTGTGCTGCTCTGTTTGTGTATTTATCAAAAGGCCTTTGACTCAGTTGACCATGAATTGTTGCTAGCTAGACTCAGAAACATTGGTCTCAGTGAAGGGGCAGTAAATTGGTTTAGGAACTATCTTTCTGACAGAACACAATGTGTATATACTGACAATCACAAGTCTAGCTGTCTAGAGATTAATAGAGGTGTGCCCCAGAGTTCTATTTTAGCTCCTGTGTTGTTCTCAATTTGTATTAATGATTTGGGAAATGGAATGCAACCAGCAAATGATACAGTCATATATTCATGTGCTCCTTCTCTGGTTCAGGCTGTTGAAGAGCTCCAGAGTCCTTTTCAGTCACTGCAGGCCTCCCTTTATGGTCTCAAACTGGTCTTGAATGTACAAAAAACTAAATACATGACCTTTACCAGAGGTAGAAATCTGTCAGAGAACGTTAGCATTGTCACATCAGGTGGCTTATCCATTGAAAAAGTGTCATCCTACAAATACCTAGATATTCGATTGGATGACAAGTTGTTCTTTAAAGTTCATGTCGATAATCTTGTGACAAAGCTTCAATTGAAATTGGGTTTTTATTTTCGTAATAAGGCTTGCTTCCCACTTATGGCTAGAAAGAAGCTTGTTTAGGCCATTTTCTTTCTGTAATTGATTATATTATTGCTGTATATGTATATATTATTGCTGCATATGCATGCAACCTCCTCCATCTTACATAGACTGGACTCTGTTCATCATGCATCCTTGCGCTTTATTACAAATGCCAAGTCACTCACCCACCATTGCACATTGTACCAAATGGAAGGTTGGACCTCACTTTATGTGTGCAGAAAGATACATTTGTATGTGTTCATCTACAAAGCCCTTTTGGGTAAACTCCCTCTTTACCTCTGTAGTCTGGCCTCCTTCACCACCAGCAGTTACCAGACCCGTTCTGCTAGGTGGTTGCTACTTAAAGTCCCCAGGACATTCACAGTATTAGGCATGACTGCCTTCTCTTCTTGTGCACCAGACTCATGGAATAGTCTGCAATCCATGCTTCATCTAGATATTTTATTGCCACTGAACGAATTTAAAATATTGATGGGAGACTCTGTTACAGAGGAGTGTAAATGCTTTTTAGGCTGGATCATTTTGTTGTATTGTATTGTTGTATTTAATTTAATTGTTTTAATTAAGTAACGTATTTATTGTTGCTGCCTTCTTGGCCAGGTCTCCCTTGAAAAAGAGACTCTGGGTCTCAATGGGCTTTGGGCCTGGTGGGCCTGGTTAAATAAAGGTTAAAAAAAAAATATAGGACTGGAGCTGGGGTATAGCTGGGGTATAGGTTTGGGGCAGGAGTAACGGACTGGGCTTCGACCTGCTATGCCCTCAGACAAACCATCAAACAGGCTAAACGTAAATACAGGACTAAGATTGAATCGTACTACACTGGCTCCATCACGTGTCAGATGTGGAAAGGCTTTCAAACTATTACGGACAACAAAGGGAAGACCAGCCTTCAGCTGCCCAGTGACACAAACCTACCAGACGAGCTAAATTACTTCTATGCGTGCTTCGAGGCAAGCAACACCAATGCATGAGAACACCAGCAGTTTCCGGTCGACATGATCGCCGTAGTTGATGTGAGTAAGACCTTTAAAAAGGTCAACATTCACTCCGAGCATGCACTGACAAACTGGCAATGTCACAGGCCTTTTGAGGTCACAGGCCTTTTCAATGCAATGCTATGGGATATACAAAAAATAGCTCCCAGATTGCAGTCCCTATGGCTTCCAATAGATGTCAACAGTCTTTAGACAGGGTATCAGGCTTGTTTCTTGAAAAACGAACAAGTAGTTGTAGTTTATCCAAGGTGTTCTTAAGAGGCAGGACAGGTAGACTTTTGGCATGCTTGAACGAGGGCGCCCTCCTTGTTATTTTTCTTTTCTATTGAACACCATTCTTTCCGTCTGAAATATGATTGTTTATTTACATATTAGGGGATTGATTAGAAACATTGTTTGACTTGTTTGAACGAAGTTTGTATGCATGTAGAAGGAGTGGATTACTGAAATCAATGGCATTCATTCATTCATTCATCGAACATTCATTGTGTAGCTGGGACCCTTGGGATTGCAAACAGAGGAAAATCTTCAAAGGTAAGTGATTTATTTTATCGCTATTTGTGATTTTTGTGAAGCCGGTGCTGGTTGAAAAAGTATTTTGATATCGGGCACTGTCCTCAGATAATCGCATGGTATTATTTCGCCGTAAAGACTTTTTGAAATCTGACAACACAGTTGGATTAACGAGAAGTTACGCTTTTAAAAGATATAAGACACTTGTATGTTCATGAATGTTTAATATTACAATTTTGTTATTTGAATTTGGTGCGATCCAGCTTCACCGGATGTTGTCGATTTATATCCCGCTAGCGGGATCTGAGCCCTAGGAGGATTTTAAGAAGTTAAGTTTGCTAGTCACCTTTTAGTTAGCTGATCAACTCTATGCTGGTACACTGTTAGCTATTTACCTTTTAGTTAGCTGATCACTAATTAGCTGTTCACCTTTTAGTCAGATGGTCACCTTTTAGCTGGTCACCTTTTAGTTAGCTGGTCACCTGTTAGTTGGTCACCTTTTAGGTAGCGGGTCACCTGTTAGCTGGTCACCTTTTAGGTAGCGGGTCACCTGTTAGCTGGTCACCTATTAGCGCTTCAACTTTTATTTAGCTGGTCATCTTTTAGTTAGCTGGTCACCTGCTAGCGGTTCACCTTTTAGTTAGCTGGTCACCTGCTAGCTGTTCACCTTTTAGTTAGCTGGTCATCTGCTAGCTGTTCACCTTTTAGTTAGCTGGTCACCTGCTAGCTGTTCACCTTTTAGTTAGCTTGTCATATTTTAGTTAGCTAGTCACCTTTTAGTTAGCTGGTCACCTGTTAGCTGTTCACCTTTTAGTTAGCTGGTCACCTGTTAGCTGTTCACCTTTTAGTTAGCTGGTCACCTGCTAGCTGTTCACCTTTTAGTTAGCTGGTCACCTTTTAGTTAGCTGGTCACCTGCTAGCTGTTCACCTTTTAGTTAGCTGGTCACCTGCTAGCTGTTCACCCTTTAGTTAGTTGGCCACCTGCTAGCTGTTCACCTTTAAGTTAGCTGGTCATCTTTTAGTTAGCTAGTCACCTTTTAGTTAGCTGGTCACCTGTTAGCTGTTCACCTTTTAGTTAGCTGGTCACCTGCTAGCTGTTCACCTTTTAGTTAGCTGGCCACCTGCTAGCTGTTCACCTTTTAGTTAGCTGGTCACCTGCTAGCTGTTCACCTTTTAGTTAGCTGGTCACCTGCTAGCTGTTCACCTTTTAGTTAGCTGGTCACCTTTTAGTTAGCTGGTCACCTGCTAGCTGTTTACCTTTTAGTTAGCTGGTCACCTTTTAGTTAGCTGTTCACCTGCTAGCTGTTCACCCTTTTAGATAGCTGGTCACCTGCTAGCTGGTCACCTTTTAGTTAGCTGGTCACCTGCTAGCTGTTCACCCTTTTAGATAGCTGGTCACCTGCTAGCTGGTCACCTTTTAGTTAGCTGGTCACCTGCTAGCTGGTCACCTGCTAGCTGTTCACCTTTTAGTTAGCTGGTCACCTTTTAGATAGCTGGTCACCTGCTAGCTGTTCACCTTTTAGTTAGCTGGTCACCTGTACTCCCGCTAGCTTTGGTCTTTGTCATGGTAACAATGTAGGTTATGCTGTTACTCCTCTCAGTTCCAGACATGGCATCTGCCCTGCAGGGAAGATTGAAAACAACAACAACAAACAGCACGGACCTAGACAGCCACAAGCCTGGGGCAATCTGCGGTCCCAGCCACAATGGCCTACAGCGTTGCAGGCTGCATTCGAGCCCTCAAGAAAACCCAACTAGCTTGATATGCAGGTAACTAGCACAGCTAGGCTAGCTGCTACGCCAAACAGCTCCTCAGACCCGGCCATGGTCGGCAGGAACACTAGGCAGATAGTAGGAGTCCCAGCACCTGATGCCGACCGCGTCACAGGATCCAAACTCAAAAGGTAGTTGGCTAGTAACCAAACTATTTCAATAGACTTTCAAAACTTTCCAAAATAACAAACTGAGCTCTACCTCATTCCGCGTTTAACAGGAAGTGATGGATAGGAAGTGAAATAAGGTACTTTTTACTCCATACATTTTCTCTGATATCCAAAAGTAGTCCTTACATTTTGAATGGTTAGCAGGACAGGAAAATGGTCAAATTCACACAGTTATGAAGAGAACATCCCTGGTCATCCCTACTGCCTCTGATCTGGCAGACTCACTAAACACAAATGCTTCATTTGTAAATTATGTCTGAGAGTTGGAGTTTGTCCCTGGCTATCCATAAATAAATACAAATGTAAAAAATGGTGCCATCTGGTTTGCGTAATATAAGGAATTTTAAATGATTTACACTTTTACTTTTGATACTTAAGTATATTTTAGCAATTGCATGTACTTTTGATAGTTAAGTATATTTAAAACAAAATACTTTTAGACTTTTAGTCAAGTAGTATTTTAGTGGGTGACTTTCCCTTGCCTGCCTGTCTGCCTGCCTGCCTGCCTGCCTGCCTGCCTGCCTGCCTGCCTGCCCGCCCGCCCGCCCGCCCGCCCGCCCGTGTGTGTGCTGCCTCCAGGGCTGCAACAATGCAAGGATGGATAAGCAAGGATAAGCATATTCTTGCTACCATTTGAAAGGAAACACTTTGAAGTTTGTGAAAATGTAAAATGAATGTAGAAGAATATAACACATTAGATCTGGAATTTTAGACTGATTCATTGAACCATCGCATATTTGTTCAAAACGTTGTATCAAGACTGCCCAAATGTGCCTAATTGGTTTATTAATACATTTTCAAGTTCAAAATTGTGCACTCTCCTCAAAAAATACCATGGTATTCTATCATTGTAATAGCTACTGTAAATTGGACAGTGCAGTTAGATTAACAAGAATGTAAGCTTTCTGCAAATATCAGATATGTCTATGTCCTGGGAAATGTTCTTGTTACTTACAACCTCATGCTAATCACATTAGCCTACGTTAGCTCAACCATCCTGCGGGGGACACACCGATCACGTAGAGGTTAATTGGTACAAGACTGTAACAATTTGCCTCCATCCACAGTAAAAGATGATGACTGTACCTAATAACAACAGGAAATATAGGAACCTGGCCTTAAATATTCCTAGCCATTCATTGGCTAATTCAACATCATGACAGGAGTCTACAGTACTCATATATCTGATGTTTGATTCACTATTTAGCAGCATAGGGAATGCATGGTGAAAAAGACATCCCAGGAAATGTATTTGACTCACTCTTATCAATTTGACTAATAGTCAATGACTAAAATTAGAGGGGATATTGCTAAATCGTATTAAGTTAAATAAATATAAGATATCAAATGTTTTCTCAAAAGTCTCCCACAACAAAATCAGGCACGTAATTGGTCTTCAGTGTGACAGAACCGATAGCAGATGTGTTTTAATGTATTTAACCTTTATTTAACTAGCCAAGTCAGTTAAGAACAAATTCTTATTTACAATGATGGCTTACCAAAAGGCAAACACACATCACGACAAGATAGACAACACAACACTAAATAAAGAGAGACCTAAGACAACAACATAGCATGGCAGCAACACCACATGACAACAACATGGTAGCAACACAACATGGTACAAACATTAATGGGAACAGCAAGAAGGTAGATGCTATAAATGTTTGTAACAGTCTGCCGGCAGGGCACAGTACGCGCTGTTACAGCGTGTGTGTGTGCGCGCGCACAGTACAAGCTGCGGACAATTCGGGGCGTGTTTGTTTCTCATGGGGTGGAGAGGGGAGGGGCTGGGGTCGAAGGAAGGCAGGGAGGATGGGAGGGGAAAGGAGTCTAACAGCTACGTCGTTCCAGTGGAGTCAACAGCGACCCGCAAAGAGATCTCCAAAATTTAGTCAGGTTCTGCTCAGTTACCGGGCGGCCGCACATAGAATATCAACTTTTAAAAGATACATATATCTGAACTTTTCTTGTCCATGTTCCGTAGTAGTTAATTTAATCTGTTGTCTACGATGAAGTGGGGAGCAGCTGATTTGGGGGTAACATGGACATTGTTCTCTCTGTTCTTCAACTTTTCTGTCACCAACGGACAAAATCCGCCGAACTACAACCTTTTCCAAGGAGCTGCGTACCAGGGCGCGAGACACCGACAGTCACAGAGGAATAGGTAAATTATTATTTGTATCTATTGTTAATCTGTTTTATTTATTTCCATTTGCCTCAAACGAGTTGTGTTCTGTGTCGTTGCGATCTTATTTTATTTTCGCAGGACTTTTTCTCTTTAATTAGTGCAGTAAATGGAGAGATTACTCGTGATTACATTGAATTAATTCAATATACGTTTACATTTTGAATTATTTTACTGCAGTTATTTATCACTAAATTGTTGCATTGAGTTGTTTCTGAGTTTTGTTATGGAGAATAATGCACCACTGAGTGTGTCTAGTCTTGTCTGTTTGCTGCAGCATTATAATCTGTGTTCTGTGTTCTGATGCAGCCTGTCTGTGTCTCCACTGTACATATCAACCGATCTGCTCTAATCCATAATGATAAAATCACATGTCAATCAGTAGATATACTAATTGGAGGTGGAAACCACCCTGTAATGTGATAGGCTGGTTATCTGCCCCAGTCACCCTGTAATGTGATAGGCTGGTTATCTGCACCAGTCAGCTACAGCTAAATGATCCACACAGATGCTGACTTTTATTTCTCTCTTTTTTCTCAACTATTTCTATCAGACAATAGACTATTTGTATCTTATTTCTCAAGCTTGGAAGGGTTGGAATTGTTGCCTGATGGTTGGTTACCAATGACATATTTTGCTTACACATCTCTCTCTCTTTCTCTCCTCCCCCTCTAGGAATTGGTGTGCATATGTGGTCCATAAGAACGTGAGCTGTACCGTCCAGGGGAATGTGGAGAGCTTTGTGGAGCCTGAGGTGGCACCGTGCCCAAACCATGACCCAGACTGTGAGCAACAAGTGATGTAAGTTTCCCTGGAGAGAGGGATGGGTGGAGGACAGAGAGAGGGATGACAGAGAGGTATGGGAGAGAGGGATGGGTGGAGGACAGAGGGGGATGACAGAGAGGGATGGGTGGAGGACAGAGAGGGATGGGTGGAGGACAGAGTGAGAGAGAGATGGGTGGAGGACGGAGAGAGATGGGATATAATAGAATATTATTCCCTCCCTTCTCTTATTTTCTCATCTAAGAGGGCTGGGGATGTTACAGCAATGTGATGGAAACTAGGTGGAGTTGCTCCTTACTACTTAGTCACCTCAGGTCCACTGGAGGGGTGAGAAGGGTTAGGAAAAGGGAGGACAGAAGGGAGAAAACAGCAGCTTGGAAAGTACTTATGAGTTAGCCAGTGAACAGCAATGATTAATCCACTCTGATTAGCTCATTTATTCCAGTAATAAGACTGACGGGATGACTGATCAACCACAGAATGAATGACTCTGACAACATCAAATGAAAGTTGTTGTTTTCATTATTAGAGCGTCACTGGAAACATTTCATAACTGGGCATCCGGGGTTCCACTGATGGGGTTTAACACCATTAGATTTACCATAGTTGGACAGCCCAGGTTCCACTGATGGGGTTTAACACCATTAGATTTACCATAGTTGGACAGCCCAGGTTCCACTGATGGGGTTTAACACCATTAGATTTACCATAGTTGGACAGCCCAGGTTCCACTGATGGGGTTTAACACCATTAGATTTACCATAGTTGGGATATGCCATAAACTGGGATATACTTAAAACCCTGGCCGTCCTACAATCTAACAAAAATGCCCTCAATCTCACACAAATTATCATGGAACCTACCAGATACAACCCTAAATCCATAAACACAGGCACCCTCATGGATCTTAGATGTTAACATTAGAAGCCTCCTCCCTAAGTTTGTTTTATTCACTGCCTTAGCACACTCTGCCAACCCGGATGTACTAGCTGTGTCTGAATCCTGGTTTAGGAAGACCACCAAAAACCCTGAAATGTCCATCCCTAACCATACCATTTTCCGACAAGATAGAACTGCCAAAGGGGGCGGAGTTGCAATCTACTGCAAAGAAGGCCTACAGAGTTCTGTCTTACTATCCAGGTCTGTGTCCAAACAATTTGAGCTCCTACTTTTAAAAATCCACCTTTCCAGAGACAAGTCTCTCACCGTTGCCGCTTGCTATAGACACCACCTTCTGCCCCCAACTGTGCCCTGGACACCATATGTGAATTGATGTCCCCCCGTCTTTCTTCAGAGCTCGTGCTGTTAGGTGACCTAAACTGGGACATGCTTAACACCCTGGTCCTCCTACAATCTAAACTTGATGCCCTCAATCTCACACAAATTATCAATGAACCTACCCGGTACAACCCCAAATCCGTAAAACATGGGCACCCTCATAGATATCATCCTAACCAACCTGCCCTCCAAATACACCTCTGCTGTCTTCAACCAGGATCTCAGCAATCACTCATTGCCTGCGTCCGTAACGGGTCTGCAGTCAAACGACCACCCCTCATCACTGTCAAACTCTCCCTAAAACACTTCAGAGAGCAGGCTTTTCTAATCGACCTGGCCTGGGTATCCTGGAAGGACATTGACCTCATTCCGTCAGTAGATGATGCCTGGTTATTCTTTAAAAGTGCTTTCCTCACCATCTTAAATAAGCATGCCCCACTCAAAAAAAATTGATCCAGGAACCGATATTGCCCCTGGTTCAATCCAGACCTGACTGCCCTTGACCAGCACAAAAACATCCTGTGGTGTACTGCATTATCATCGAATAGCCCCCGTGATATGCAACTTTTCAGGGAAGTTAGGAACCAATATACACAGGCAGTTAGGAAAGCAAAGGCTAGCTTTTTCAAACAGAAATTTGCATCCTGTACCACAAACTCCGAAAGTTCTGGGACACTGTAAAGTCCATGGAGAATAAGAGCACCCCCTCCCAGCTGCCCACTGCACTGAGGCTTGGAAACACTGTCACCACCGATTAAATCTACGACAATCGAGAATTTCAACAGGTATTTTTCTACGGCTGGCCATGCTTTCCACCTGGCTACCCCTACCCCGGTCAACAGCTCTGCACCCCCCACAGCAACTTGCCCAAGCTCCCCATTTCTCCTTCACCCAATTCCAGAAAGCTGATGTTCTGAAGAAGCTGCAAAATCTGGACCCCTACAAATCAGCTGGGCTTTACAATCTGAACCCTCTCTTTCTAAAATTATCCGTCGCAATTTTTGCAACCCCTAATACTAGCCTGTTCAACAACTCTTTCGTATCGTTTGCGATCCCTTAAGATTCACATTGTAAATGAGAACTTGTTCTCAACTGGCCTACCTGGTTAAATAAAGGTGAAATTAAAAAAGCCCAGGTTCCACTGATTGGGTTTCACACCATTAGATTTACCATAGCTGGGCAGCCCAGGTTCCACTGATGGGGTTCCACTCAATTAGATTTACCATCAAATCTAATCATACTTTAATAATACATCACATTTCAGTCATGAAATTCAACGCAAACAAAATAATGACACAAACTGAATGACTAAAAAGCACCCTGAGGAAAAGAAAAGCTAAAAATATGTTTTAAGATCTCTTTTAGATATATCCACAGTTTCGGCCCCCCAAAGGACCTGAGGGACCTACTGGGTACATAACTTAAAGCATGTCTGACATGTATTGAGGTGCACAATCTTGAATTGATTTAAAAACCGATTCAAAAATCTTAAAATTAATTCTAAAACTCACAGGCAGCCAGTGCAGAGACGTTAAAACTTCTCTAGGGTAGGGGGCAGCATTCGGATTTTTGGATGAAAAGCATGTCTAAATTAAACGCCCTGCTCCTCGGGCCCAGAAGATATGATATGCATATAACTGGTAGATTTGGAAAGAAAACACTCTAAAGTTTCCAAAACTGTTAAAATAGTGTCTGTGAGTATAACAGAACTGATTTGGCAGGCGAAAACCTGAGAAAAATCCATTCAGGAACTATTTTTTTTTGTGGTTTTGTAGTTTTCTATTCAATGCCATTACAGTATCCATTGACATAGGACTCAATTTGCAGTTCCTATGCCTTCCACTAGATGTCAACAGTCTTTAGAAATTGTTTCAGGCTTGTATTCTTATAAATGAGGGAGTAAGACCAGTCTGAATGATTGGACCCTGACATGTCACAGAGCTTTTTCATACGCAATCACGAGGGAGTGCATTTCTTGTTTACCTTTTATATTGACAATGTTATTGTCCGGTTGAAATATTATAGATCATTTAGGCTAAAAACAACCTGAGGATTAAATATAAACATTGTTTGACATGTTTCTATGAACTTTACGGAAACAATTGGGATTTTTTGTCTGCCTGTTTTGACTGCGTTTGAGCCTGTGGATTACTGAAGAAAACGTGCGAAGAAAACGGAGGTTTTTGGATATAAATAGACTTTATCGAACAAAAGGAACATTTATTGAGTAAATTAATGTCTTCTGAGTGCCACCATATGAAGATCATCAAAAGTAAGGGATTCATTTTATCTCTATTTTTGAGTTTTGTAACGCTTCTGCTTGGCTGGTTACTGTTTGTAATAATTTGTCAACTGGGCTATGTTCTCAAATAATCGTAAGGTATGATTTTGCCGTGAAGCATTTTTTAAATCTGACACCGTGGTTGGATTCACAAGAAGTTAATCTTTAAAACTAAGGAAAATATGTTTTGTTTTCTGAATTTTTATAATGAGTATTTCTGTATTTGAATTTGGCGCTCTGCAATCTCACTGGATGTTGGCCAGATGGGACGCTAGCGTCCCACATACCCTAGAGAGGTTAAAACCGATGTAGTGTGTGTTCTCTGTCTGATCTTGGTCAGTACCCATGCTGCAGCATTCTGTATGTTTTGCAGATGACCAATAGCTTTCTTAGGTAGACCAGACAGGAGAGCATTACTGTAGTCAAGCCTGCTTGTAATAAAAGCATGGATGAGTGTCTCTGTATCAGCCTGAGAGAGAAACAGCCACACCTTGGAAATGTTCCTCAGATGTTAAAAAGCTATTGTGGTCACATTCCTAATGTGTGATTCGAAATGTAGTTCAGAATCTAAAATAACACTTAGTTTTTTTTCCAGGTGTTTTATCTTTATTGCCCATTAATTAAAATGTTCGGACAGATTCTCTCCCTGTGCTTTGGCTCCAACAATAAGTACCTCGGTTTTGCCATAACACTGTGACATTCATGTTTAGAGTGACGTCATAGTTTTATTGTAATTTGGAACTTGTGGCCACACTATTTTGCAACATACACTTTAGACACATAGTTGGAGTGAAGTTAAATATTTGACGTTTTACCCCCTTGAGAACACCTCTGTCTTGTGAAATCTGTTCTCAAACGGTCATGACTTCATGGAATAAAAATGAGAGAGCGAGCGAGAGGGAGACACGGAGAGGGAGACATGGAGAGGGAGGGAGGGAGACATGGAGAGGGAGGGAGGGAGACATGGAGAGGGAGGGAGGGAGACATGGAGAGGGAGGGAGGGAGACATGGAGAGGGAGGGAGGGAGACATGGAGAGGGAGGGTGACAAGGAGGGAAGTAGAGAGAGACGGAGGGAGTGTGAGAGAATGAGAAAGAGAGTCACAAAGGGACTGGTAAACTATTAGAGAGAGAGACGGAAGGAGGGAGAGAGAGAGAGAGAGAGAGAGAGACTGGTAAACTATTAGAGAGAGAGACAGAGGGAGGGAGAGAGAACGAGAGGGAAAGAGAAAGACACAAAAGGGCTGGTAAACTATTAGAGAGAGAGGCAGAGGGAGGAAGAGAGACAAAGGGGCTGGTAAACTATTAGAGTTCATGCCTTTGCTTTCTTTTTCTAACCCTAACTCCTTTCTCTGCATGACGGAAAATGATCTGGAAATCCCAGAATCTCCTGGGAGGCAGGTCAGAGAAACCTGAACCCAAGTTTCCGTGAGAGAGATAGGGAGGAGGCCTGGCATTGGGTTATGGTTAGACAGCTCTGTTTCACTACTGGACTTAAATTGTTGAGTCTCTCTCTTTATCTGTTGCTATCTACCTATCTGTTACTATCCACCTGTCTGTTGCTCTCTCTTTGTCTGTTGCTGTCCACCTATCTGTTGCTCTCTCTTTGTCTGTTGCTCTCTCTATATCTGTTGCTGTCCTCCTATCTGTTGTTCTCGCTTTATCTGTTGCTATCCACATCTGTTGTTCTCTCTTTCTGTTGCTATCCACCTGTATGTTGCTGTCCACCTATTTGTTGCTCTATCTTCATCTGTTGCTATCTCTTCATCTGTTGCTGTCCACCTATCTATTGCTCTCGCTTCATTTGTTGCTCTCTCTTCATCTGATGCTGTCCACCTATCTGTTGCTGTCCACCTACCTGTTGCTCTCTCTTTACCTGTTGCTCTCTCTTTACCTGTTGCTCTCTCTTTACCTGTTGCTCTCTCTTTATCTTTTGCTCTCTCTTTATCTGTTGCTGTCCACCTATCTGATGCTCTCTCTTTCTGTTGCTATCCACCTATCTGATGCTCTCTCTTTCTGTTGCTATCCACCTATCTGTTGCTCTCGCTTTATTTGTTGCTGTCCACCTATCTGTTCCTGTCCACCTATCTGTTGCTCTCGCTTTATCTGTTGCTCTCTCTTTATCTGTTGCTCTCGCTTTATCTGTTGCTATCCACCTATCTGATGCTCTCTCTTTCTGTTGCTATCCACCTATCTGTTGCTCTCTTTGTCTGTTGCTATCCACCTATCTGTTGCTCTCTTTGTCTGTTGCTATCCACCTATCTGTTGCGCTCTCTTTATTTGTTGCTCTCTCTTTATCTGTTGCTCTCTCTTTATCTGTTGCTCTCTCTTTACCTGTTGCTCTCTTCATCTGTTGCTGTCCACCTACCTGTTGCTCTCTCTTTCTGTTGCTATCCACCTGTCTGTTGCTGTCCACCTATCTGTTGCTGACCACCTATTTGTTGCTCTCTCTTCATCTGTTGCTATCCACCTATCTGTTCCTCTCTCTTTATCTGTTGCTATTCATCTATCTGTTGCTATCTCTTTATCTGTTGCTCTCTCTTTATCTGTTGCTCTCTCTTTATCTGTTGCTCTCTCTTTATCTGTTGCTCTCTCTTTATCTGTTGCTCTCTCTTTAGCTGTTGCTATCCACCTTTCTGTTGCGCTCTCTTTATCTATTGCTATCCACATATATGTTGCTATCCACCTATCTGTTGCTCTCTTTATCTGTTGCTATCCACCTATTTGTTGCTATCTTTATCTGTTGCTATCCACCTATCTGATGCTCTCTCTTTCTGTTGCTATCCACCTTTCTGTTGCTCTCTCTTTATCTGTTGCTATCCACCTATCTGATGCTCTCTCTTTCTGTTGCTGTCCACCTATCTGTTGCTCTCTCTTTCTGTTGCTATCCACCTATCTGTTGCTATCCACCTATCTGTTGCTCTCTCTTTCTGTTGCTATCCACCTATCTGTTGCTGTCCACCTATTTGTTGCTGTCCACCTATTTGTTGCTGTCCACCTATCTGTTGCTGTCCACCTATCTGTTGCTATCCACCTATCTGTTGCTCTCTCTTTCTGTTGCTATCCACCTTTCTGTTGCTCTCTCTTTCTGTTGCTATCCACCTATTTGTTGCTGTCCACCTATCTGTTGCTGTTGCTGTTCGCCTATCTGTTGCTCTCTCTTTCTGTTGCTATCCACCTTTCTGTTGCTCTCTCTTTCTGTTCCTATCCACCTATCTGTTGCTATCCACCTATCTGTTGCTCTCTCTTTCTGTTGCTATCCACTTATGTGTTCCTATCCACCTCTGTTGCTCTCTCTTTCTGTTGCTATCCACCTATCTGTTGCTTTCCATCTAACTGGGTATTTACATTGTGCCACACTTTTCACCACCCACCAAACCATCTTTTACGCTACTGCTACTCTCTCTTTATCATATATGCAAAGTCACTTTATTAACCATATCTACATTTACATACTACCTCAATCAGCCCGACTAACTGGTGCCTGTATATAGCCTCGCTACTGCTATAGCCTCGCTACTGTATATAGACTCGCTAATGATATTTTTCACTGTCTTTTACTGTTGTTTTTATTTCTATAATTACCTATTGTTCACCTAATACCTTATTTATTTTTTGAATATATATAATTTTTGAAATTGCACTGTTGGTTGGAGCCTGTAAGTAAGCATTTCACTGTAAGGTCTACACATTTTGTATTCAGGGCACGTGACAAATAAACTTTGATTTGATTTGTCACTGCAACCTTAAAGGTCCTCAATGATTTCACCATTGCCCTTGTTTCGAAGCAATATTGTGCTGTTATATTATTGACTTGGCAAAAGTTTTTGGAATGGTCTACCATATCATTCTTGTAGGCAGGCTAAGGAGTATGTCTCTGAGGGGTCTTTGGCCTGGTTTGCTAACTACCTCTTTCAAAGAGTGCTGTGTATAAAGTCATAAAATCTGCTGTCTCAGCCACTTCCTGTCACCAAGGGAGTACCCCAAGGCTCAATCCTAGGCCCCACGCTCTTCTCATTTTACATCAACAACATAGCTCAGGCAGTAGGAAGATCTCTCATCCATTTATATGCAGATGATACAGACTCAGCTGGCCGCTCCCTGGATTTTGTGTTAAATGCTCTACAACAAAGCTTTCTTAGTGTCCAACAAGCTTTCTCTGCCGTTAACCTTGTTCTGAACACCTCCAAAACAAAGGTCATGTGGTTTGGTTAGAAGAATGCCCCTTTTCCCACAGGTGTTATTACTACCTCTGAGGTTTAGAGCTTTAGGCAGTCACGACATACAAGCACTTGGGAGTATGGCTAGATGGTACACTGTCCTTCTCTCAGCACATATCAGAGCTGCAGGCTAAAGTTAAATCTATACTTGGTTTCCTCTATCGTAATGGCTCCTCTTTCACCCCAGCTGACAAACTAACCCTGATTCAGATGACCATCTTACCCATGCTAGATTACGGAGACATTTATTTTATAGATCGGCAAGTAAGGGTACTCTTGAGCGGCTAGATGTTCTTTACCATTCGGCAATCAGATTTGCCACCAATGCTCCCTATAGGACACATCTCTGCACTCTATACTCCTCTGTAAACTGGTCATCTCTCTATACCTGTCGCAAGACCCACTGGTTTATACTTATTTATAAAACCCTCTTAGGCCTCACTCCCCCCATCTGAGATGTCTACTGAAGCCCTCAACCTACACATACAACACCCGTTTTGCCAGTCACATTCTGTTAAAGGTCCCCAAAGCAAAGTTGTGGTGCTGTTGCCTGTGCCCAATAATGTTTGTACCATGTTTTATGCTGCTACCATGTTGTGTTGCTACCATGTTGTTCTTATGGTGTGTTGCTACCATGGTGTGTTATGTGTTGCTGCCTTGCTATGTTGCTGTCTTGGTCTCTCTTTATGTAGTGTTGTCTCTCTTGTGTTTTGTCCTATATTTATATTGTTTTTATTTTTAATCCCAGGCCCCCGTCCCCGCAGGAGGCCTTTTGCCTTTTGGTAGGCCGTTATTGTAAATAAGAATTTGTTCTTAACTGACTTGCCTAGTTATCCTCTCTTGGGTAGGGGGTAGTATTTTGACATCCGGATGAAAAGCGTGCCCAAAGTAAACTTGTAATGATCGTTGTTGGAAGGATGGTCGGACCAAGATGCAGCTTGGGGTAGGTTAATCATTTACATTTATGATAACAAAACACAAAACAAGAAAGAGTAACAAACTAAACGTCCAGCTTTGTAGGGCTAAAAAGCAATAATACAAAATCAAGATCCCACAAACAGGGAAAAGGGAGGGAAAAGGCTGCCTAAATATGATCCCCAATCAGAGACAACGATAGACAGCTGCCTCTGATTGGGAACCATACCAGGCCAACATAGAAAATAAAAAACTAGACTACCCCTCCTAGTCACATCCTGACCTAACCAAAATAGAGAAATTATTATCTAAGGTTATATAAGGTCAGGGCGTGACAAAACTGCCTGTTACTCAGGCCCAGAAGCTAGAATGTGCATATAATTTGTAGATTTGGATAGAAAACACTCTAACGTTTCTAAAACTGTTAAAATAATGTATGTGAATATAACAGAACTGATTTGGCAGGCAAACCATCCAGGGAAAAAAATATTTTCCAATAGGTTTCTATGGGATACCCTTATTATTAGGAGCCTGGTTGCATTTCATATGGCTTCCACTAGATGTCAACAGACTTTAGAAATCGTTTGATGTTTTTCTTTTGAGAAAAGAAGAAGTAGTCCTATTCATTGTAAATGTCACTCCAGGTGGACTATTGTTTTGGTGCGTGTGAACAGGAGCGCGCTCCAAATTGTTTTTATCCGGTATTAGAAACAGTTTATTCCGTTTGAAATTTTATCGATTTTTTTTACATTTTAGGGTACCTGAGGTTGGTTTAGGAATGTTGTTTGAAATGTTTGGACCAAGTTTACATTCATGTTGGGCGAGTTGAAACCGGTGTATTTCTGAATCAAATGCGCCAGATAAATGGACGTTTTTTGGACATAAAGAAGGACATTATCGAACAAAAAGACAATTTGTGATGTTTCTGGGACATTTTGGAGTTCCAACAGAAGAAGATCTTCAAAGGTAAGGCATTAATTATATCGCTCTTTCTGACTTTTGTGTCGCACCTGCCTGGTTGAAATATGTTTTTCATGTGTTTGTATGCAGGGTGCTGTCCTCAGATATTCACATGGTGTGCTTTCGCCACAAAACCTTTTTGAAATCTGACACAGCGGCAGGATTAACAAGAAGTTAAGGTTTATTTTGATGTATAACACATATATTTTTAAGAATGTTAAATATTTGAATTTCACTGGATAATGGCCAGGTGAGATGCTACCGTCCCATAAGAAGTTAAATAAAGGTCAAATAAAATAAATACAATTATTATTATGCACAAAACAAATGAAGCACAGCGCTGTTTATGACTTCAAGCCTATCAACTCCCAAGATTAGGCTGGCAATACTAAAGTGCCTACACAAACATCCAATAGTCAAAGGTATATGTAATACAGTCGTGGCCAAAAGTTTTTGAGAATGACACAAATATTAATTTTCACAAAGTCTGCTGCCTCAGTTTGCATGATGGCAATTTGCATATACTCCAGAATGTTATGAAGAGTGATCAGATTAATTGCAATTAATTGCAAAGTCACTCTTTGCCATGCAAATTAACTGAATCCCCAAAAAACATTTCCACTGCATTTCAACCCTGCCACTAAAGGACCAGCTGACATCATGTCAGTGATTCTCTCGTTAACACACGTGTGAGTGTTGACGAGGACAAGGCTGGAGATCACTCTGTCATGCTGATTGAGTTTGAATAACAGACTGGAAGCTTCAAAAGGAGAGTGGTGCTTGGAATCATTGTTCTTCCTCTGTCAACCATGGTTACCTGCAAGGAAACATGTACCGTCATCATTGCTTTGCACAAAAAGGGCTTAAGGATATTGCTGCCAGTAAGATTGCACCTAAATCAACCATTTATCGGATCATCAAGAACTTTAAGGAGAGTGGTTCAATTGTTGTAAAGAAGGCTTCAGGGCGCCCAAGAAAGTCCAGCAAGCGCCAGGACCGTCTCCTAAAGTTGATTCAGCTGCGGGATCCGGGCACCACCAGTACAGAGCTTGCTCAGGAATGGCAGCAGGCAGGTGTGATTGCATCTTTTAGAGGATAGCCTGGTTTCAAGAAGGGCAGCAAAGAAGTAACTTCTCTCCAGAAAAAACATCAGGGACAGACTGATATTATGCAAAAGGTACAGGGATTGGACTGCTGAGGATTGCGGTAAAGTCATTTTCTCTGATGAATCCCCTTGCCGATTGTTTGAGGCATCCGGAAAAAAGCTTGTCCGGAGAAGACAAGGTGAGCGCTACCATCAGTCCTGTGTCATGCCAACAGTAAAGCTTCCTGAGACCATTCATGTGTGCCCTTGCTTGTCAGCCAAGGGAGTGGACTCACTTACAATTTTGCCTGAGAACACAGCCATGAATAAAGAATGGCACCAACATATCCTCCGAGAGCAACTTCTCCCAACCATCCAGGAACAGTTTTGTGACGAACCATGCCTTTTCCACTATGATAGAGCACCTTGCCATAAGGCAAGTGGCTCAGGGAACAAGTGGCTCAGGGAACAAAACATCAATATTTTGGCCAGACCTTAATCCCATTGAGAACTTGTGGTCAATCTTCAAGAAGCGGGTGGACACACAAAACCCCACAAATTCTGACAAGCTCCAAGCATTGATTATGCAAGAATGGGCTGCCATCAGTCAGGGTGTGTGCCAGAAGTTAATTGGCAGCATGCCAAGGCAGATTGCAGAGGTCTTGAATAAGAAGGGTCCACACTGCAAATATTGACTCTTTGCATCAACTTCATGTAATTGTCAATTAAAGCCTTTGACACTTATGAAATGCTTGTAATTATACTTCAGCATTCCATAGTAACATCTGACAAAAATATCTAAAGACACTGAAGCAGCAAACTTTGTGGAAATTAATATTTGTGCCATTCTCAAAACTTTTGGCCACGACTGTACAAATGCTATCGAGAGAAATAGTCCTATAATTCCTATAATAACTACAACCTAAAACTTCTTACCTGGGAATATTGAAGACTCATATGTTCTCATGTTCTGAGCAAGGAACTTAAACTTTAGCGTTTTTACATGGCACATATTGAACTTTTACTTTCTTCTCCAACACTTTGTTTTTGCATTATTTAAACCAAATTGAACATGTTTCATTATTTATTTGAGACTAAATGTATTTTTTAAATGTATTATATTAAGTTAAAATAAGTGTTCATTCAGCATGGTTGTGTTTTATAGATATATTTAATTGCTCCCTATCCTCTGTTGTCCCCATATTCTTCAACATGGCTACCATTGTTGCTGTTCCCAAGAAGGCAAAGATAACTGAACTAAATGACTACTGCCCCGTAGCACTCACTTCTGTCATCATGCTTTGAGAGGCTAGTCCAGGGTCATATCACCGCCACCTTACCGGCCACCCTAGACCCACTTCAGTTTGCTTCAAATTGTCAGCCTCTAATGACTTCTTGGTGTCAATAGCTAATAAGCAAGCAATAACTTTTGTTTCTGTGAGTTGCCAAAAAGAAAAACCCTGACTATCATTTCCCAAGTCATGTGATGTTGACTGATCATCCATCGAGGAAACTGCAGGCTGTATGGGGGAAGAACAGGCAACTGGAGGCTGTATGGGGGAAGAACAGGCAACTGGAGGCTGTATGGGGGAAGAACAGGCAACTGGAGGCTGTATGGGGGAAGAACAGGCAACTGGAGGCTGTATGGGGGAAGAACAGTCAGCTGGAGGCTGTATGGGGGAAGAACAGTCAGCTGTAGGCTGTATGGGGGAAGAACAGTCAGCTGGAGGCTGTATGGGGGGAGAACAGGCAACTGGAGGCTGTATTGGGGAAGAACAGGCAACTGGAGGCTGTATGGGGGGAGAACAGACAACTGGAGGCTGTATTGGGGAAGAACAGGCAACTGGAGGCTGTATTGGGGAAGAACAGGCAACTGGAGGCTGTATTGGGGAAGAACAGGCAACTGGAGGCTGTATGGGGGAAGAACAGGCAACTGGAGGCTGTATGGGGGAAGAACAGGCAACTGGAGGCTGTATGGGGGAAGAACAGGCAACTGGAGGCTGTATGGGGGAAGAACAGGCAACTGGAGGCTGTATGGGGGAAGAACAGGCAACTGGAGGCTGTACGGGGGGAAGAACAGGCAACTGGAGGCTGTATGGGGGAAGAACAGGCAACTGGAGGCTGTATGGGGGAAGAACAGGCAACTGGAGGCTGTATGGGGGAAGAACAGGCAACTGGAGGCTGTACGGGGGGAAGAACAGGCAACTGGAGGCTGTATGGGGGAAGAACAGGCACCTCGATGATTAGGGTGGATTCCATCCTCCTTATAGAGAATGCTCTGCTTCATTAGGTGTCAAAGTTGTCTACAAAAGTCACACCAATGGAGCTGCAGAAGTCACGTAGCCAGTTGTGAAGCGCTATAGACTGCTAAAATTTTCACTACATCGACCCAGCGAGGGCACAGAGCCAGAAATTATAGAATGTATTTTTGTGTCCGAGCTACCATTCCTAATGGAATTCTCTCCCACGTGGGCTGCAACAGCATCAACCTCTATGTATTGACGTATAACGGTGGGGAGCCTAGTAATACCCTGTTCTTGTGCCCTGGGGTAGATCATGTATTTTTCTCCAGTAACCGAGCCATTTGGTACCTTAGAGCTGCCTAAAACAACAGCCGGCGAGATGGGAGAGGAAATACAGTGCATTGCGAAGGTATTCGGCCCCCTTGAACTTTGCGACCTTTTGCCACATTTCAGGCTTCAAACATAAAGATATAAAACTGTATTTTTTTGTGAAGAATCCACAACAAGTGGGACACAATCATGAAGTGGAACGACATTTATTGGATATTTCAAACTTTTTTAACAAATCAAAAACTGAAAAATTGGGCGTGCAAAATTATTCAGCCCCTTTACTTTCAGTGCAGCAAACTCTCTCCAGAAGTTCAGTGAGGATCTCTGAATGATCCAATGTTGACCTAAATGACTAATGATGATAAATACAATCCACCTGTGTGTAATCAAGTCTCCGTATAAATGCACCTGCACTGTGATAGTCTCAGAGGTCCGTTAAAAGCGCAGAGAGCATCATGAAGAACAAGGAACACACCAGGCAGGTCCGAGATACTGTTGTGAAGAAGTTTAAAGCCGGATTTGGATACAAAAAGATTTCCCAAGCTTTAAACATCCCAAGGAGCACTGTGCAAGCGATAATATTGAAATGGAAGGAGTATCAGACCACTGCAAATCTACCAAGACCTGGCCGTCCCTCTAAACTTTCAGCTCATACAAGGAGAAGACTGATCAGAGATGCAGCCAAGAGGCCCATGATCACTCTGGATGAACTGCAGAGATCTACAGCTGAGGTGGGAGACTCTGTCCATAGGACAACAATCAGTCGTTATTGCACAAATCTGGCCTTTATGGAAGAGTGGCAAGAAGAAAGCCATTTCTTAAAGATATCCATAAAAAGTGTTGTTTAAAGTTTGCCACAAGCCACCTGGGAGACACACCAAACATGTGGAAGAAGGTGCTCTGGTCAGATGAAACCAAAATTGAACTTTTTGGCAACAATGCAAAACGTTATGTTTGGCGTAAAAGCAACACAGCTGAACACACCATCCCCACTGTCAAACATGGTGGTGGCAGCATCATGGTTTGGGCCTGCTTTTCTTCAGCAGGGACAGGGAAGATGGTTAAAATTGATGGGAAGATGGATGGAGCCAAATACAGGACCATTCTGGAAGAAAACCTGATGGAGTCTGCAAAAGACCTGAGACTGGGACGGAGATTTGTCTTCCAACAAGACAATGATCCAAAACATAAAGCAAAATCTACAATGGAATGGTTCAAAAATAAACATATCCAGGTGTTAGAATGGCCAAGTCAGTCCAGACCTGAATCCAATCGAGAATCTGTGGAAAGAACTGAAAACTGCTGTTCACAAATGCTCTCCATCCAACCTCACTGAGCTCGAGCTGTTTTGCAAGGAGGAATGGGAAAACATTTCAGTCTCTCGATGTGCAAAACTGATAGAGACATACCCCAAGCGACTTACAGCTGTAATCGCAGCAAAAGGTGGCGCTACAAAGTATTAATTTAAGGGGCCTGAATAATTTTGCACGCCCAATTTTTCAGTTTTTGATTTGTTAAAAAAGTTTGAAATATCCAATAAATGTTCCACTTCATGATTGTGTCCCACTTGTTGTTGATTCTTCACAAAAAAATACAGTTTTATATCTTTGTTTGAAACCTGAAATGTGGCAAAAGGTCGCAAAGTTCAAGGGGGCCGAATACTTTCGCAATGCACTGTACACCCATTACTACACCTCATATGATTCAGGATGACCCGTCAAGGACTGGCGAGAGGCACCATCTCGCACAGCTGCAACTCTTGGCACCCGTTTGAAGCCTCCCATAACCAATGAATCCTCATTCACTGTAGAAGCCACCGGAGAGGGAGACAGAACAGGGGACGAAGGTGCAGGTACCTCCGGAGCCTCATTCACCATAGAAGCCACCGGAGAGGGAGACAGAACAGGGGACGAAGGTGCAGGTACCTCCGGAGCCTCATTCACTGTAGAAGCCACCGGAGAGGGAGACAGAACAGGGGACGAAGGTGCAGGTACCTCCGGAGCCTCATTCACTGTAGAAGCCACCGGAGAGGGAGACAGAACAGGGGACGAAGGCACTGGTACCTCTGGATCTGATCACGAAGTGGAAGCCCCAAGGGATGAAGTTGCTGGAACCTCTGGATCCAGGGTAGCGATGCTGTTTGAAGTTTGTATCAGGTCCGGGCTTCCCACCGCTAAGGAGGCCCCTATTGTCAAAGGCCTGCTTTTGACTTCGACGGCGAGTGACGTACCTCCATGGCTGGTTGGCAGGGTCGAAATCGGGAACATCCAGTGGTCACATTGCAGTGGTCTAATCAAGAAGTGATAAAAGCATTGATTAGCTTTTCTGACATCATTTTTTGACAAAAAAATCCAGATTTTTGCAATGTTACAAAGATGGAAAAAAGCTGTCCTTGAAATATTCTCAATATGTTCATCAAAAGAGAGATCAGGGTCCAGAGTAACGCAGAGGTCCTTCTGAGTTTTATTTGAGACGACTGTACAACCATCACGATTAATTGTAAGATCCAACAGAAGTTCTCTTTGTTTCTTGGGACCTAGATCTAGCATCTCTTGTTTTGTCCGAGATTAAAAGTAAAACATTTGCCGCCATCCACTTCCTTATGTCCGAAACAAAGGCGTCCAGAATAGGAAATTTTGGGGCTTCACCATGTTTCAGCAAAATGTACAGCTGTGTGTCATCCGCATAGCAGTGAAAGCTGACATTGTGTTTCCGAATAACATCACCCAGAGATGAGAGATTCGATATAGGCCAATAGTTTTGTACATTTTCTGGGTCAAGATTTGTCTTTTTCAAGAGAGGCTTCATTACTGCCACTTTTAGTGAGTTTGGTGCACATCCGGTGGATAGGGAGTCATTTATTGTTCAACATAGGAGGGCCAAGCACAGGAAGTAGCTCTTTCAGTAGTTTAGTAGGAATAGGGTCCAGTATGCAGCTTGAAGGTTTAGAGGCTGTGACTATTTTTAATTAATGTGTTGTTGGATTCTGGGTTAAACTTGGAACATTGCTATGCTAGAGACTGTTTTTTTTTTACATCAGAAGTTAATGGTTATCTGTAGGGCCAGATGGTTTTGGAATGTGGTGGACAGGAAGAAGTCACAGGATTGCTGTAGGGGATACAGATGGATATCTGTGGATTAGGCAAATGAGGGGTTGAGGTCAGGTCAGATCCCCTTAAGGGAGAAATTATGGTTTATTACCCTATTACTTCATCTTCCTGTCGAACCATCATAGATGTAAGGATTGGAGAGAAGGAGGAGTTCTTAAATTGGAATATATACAGTATATACACTTGTGGTGGTGGAAACACTAGACAGTTTGTCTAATGCAGCTGTATTGATCCTCTGGGAATAATTAAATTAAACTTGGTTATGCATTCATAATGTCCATTGAGTTATTTACTCTGATAATTAGAACCTAACAGTGTCAAGAGATACAGGATTTAAAAATGTGAGTGTCTCCATTGATCCTAGGTCCTGTCAGTTCTGTGCAGACTCAGTACAACTAGGTTTGGAGAAATACGCAGATTCAAAGAGGAGTCCATAATTTGCTTTCAAATTATCATGATATTTTTGTCAAGTTCATGAATTTATCACTGCTGAAGTGGAAGCCATCCTCTCTTGAGGAATGTAGCTTTTCTCCTCAATTAGGTTGGAAAAATCGGATGATCGAGCAGGAGTGAGGGCTCTTCGATACTGATATTATTATTAATATATATTTCCAAGGTAGTCGGAAGACTTCCAGTTTGGTGAAGCACCATTTCTGTTCCAATTTTCTGGAAGCTTCAGGGCTCGGGTTTTTCTTTTCTTTTAACAAATATTGAGCTGACCACACTGACTGTGCTGGTGGCAGACACCACTAAGCTGGCAGGGTGGCTAACAGCCTGCTGCCTGGCCTGCACCCTATCTCATTGTGGAGCTATAGGAGTTAGAGCCCTGTCTATGTTGGTAGATAAGATGAGAGCACACCTCCAGCTAGGATGGAGTCTGTCATTCCTCAGCCAGCCAGCCATGGTCCTGTTTGTGGGTGAGTCCCAAAAAGAAGGCCAATTAGCTACGAATTCTATCATTTGGGAGGAGCAGAAAACAGTTTTCAACCAGTGATTGAGTTGTGAGACTCTGCTGTAGAGCTCATCACTCCCCCTAACTGGGAAGGGGACAGAGACAATTACTCAATGCCGACACAATCTTTCTGGATAATTTACACGCTGAAGCTATGCTGCGCTTGGTGACCTCTGACTGTTTCATCCTAACCTCGTTGGTGCCGACGTGGATAACAATATCTCTATACTCTCCACACTCGCCAGTTTTAGCTTTAGCCAGCACCATCTTCAGATTAGCCTTAACGTCAGTAGCCCTGCCCCTGGTAAACAGTGTATGATCGCTGGATGATTCTTTTAAGTCTAATATTGTGGGTAATGTCATCGCCAATGACTCAGGTTTTCAATTTGTCAAAGCCAATGGTGGAAGGCTTCAGCGGCTCAGAACCTGTAACGGGTGGAGGAGAGACCTGAGAAGCCTCGGCCTCTGACTCCAACTCGTTGCTTAATGGGGACAAGTTCAAAGTTTCTGTCGGCTGAATGAGCAACACCGGTTGAGTTTCTTTCCAGGAAATTGTCCTGCTGTGGGGATTTATACTACTATTGACATTTTTTATTTAAAATTTATTTAAAATCAAATCAATCAAATCAAATCAAACTTTATTTTCCGACGAATACAGCAAGTGTTAGAAATACTTATATAACAAGTGTTAGACTTTACCGTGAAATACTTAAGCCCTTAATCAACAGTGCAGTTCAAGAAGAATACAATATTTACCAAGTAGACTCAAATAAAAAGTAATAATGAACAGTAACACAATAAGAATAACAATAACGAGGCTATATACAGGGGGTACCGGTACCGAGCCAGTGTGCAGGGGTACAGACTAGTTGAGGTAATCTGTACATGTAGGTGGAGGTGAAGTGACTATGCATAGGTAACATACAAACAGTGAGTCGCAGCAGTGTAGAACGGGGGGGGGGGGGGGGGTGTGTCAATGCAAATTGTCCGGTGCGATTTTTATGAATTGTTCAGCAGTCTAATGGCTTGGGGTAGAAGCTGTTGAGGAGCCTTTTAGTCCTAGACTTGGCGCTCTGGTACCGCTTTCCATGCGGAATCAGAGAAAACATTCTATAACTTGAGTGACTGGAGTCTCTGTCAATTTTATTGGCTTTCCTCTGACACTGCCTATTATATAGGTCCTGGATGGCAGGAAGCTTAGCCCCAATGATGTACTGGGCCATTCACACTACCCTCTGTAGCGCATTACGGTCAGATGTCGAGCAGTTGCCATAACAGGCGGTGATGCAACCAGTCAGGTTGCTCTCAATGGTGCAGCTGTAGAACCTTTTGAGAATCTGGGGGCCCATGCCAGATCTTTTCAGTCTCCTGAGGGGGAAAAGGTTTTGTCGTGCCCTCTTCATGACTGTCTTGGTATGTTTGGACCATGATAGTTCTTTGGTGATGTGGACACCAAGGAACTTGAAACTCTCGACCCGCTCCACTACAGCCCTGTCGATGTTAATGGGGGCCTGTACGGTCCGCCTTTTCCAGCTACTTTGTCTTGCTCACATTGAGGGAGAGGTTGTTGTCCTGGCACCACACTGCCAGTTCTCTGACCTCCCTATAGGCCATCTCATCATTGTCGGTGATCAGGCCTACCTCCGTTGTGTCGTCAGCACACTTATGGTGGTGGAGTCATGTTTGGCCACGCAGTCGTGGGTAAGCAGGGAATACAGGAGGGGACTAAGTACACACCCCTGAGGGGCCCCAGTGTTGAGGGTCAGCATGGCAGACGTGTTGTTGTTGCCTACTCTTATCACCTGGGGGCGGCCCGTCAGGAAGTCCAAGATCCAGTTACTAGGCAAGTCAGTTAAGAACAAATTCTTATTTACAATGATGGCCTACCCCAGCCAATCCCGGACGATGCTGGGCCAATTGTGAGCCTCCCTATTGGAATCCCAATCACGGCCAGATGTGATGCAGCCCAACCCTAATGCCTCTTGCACTGAGATACAGTGTCTTAGACCAGTCGAGAGCCAAGCTACTATCTGTACTTACTGGTGGCACAGACCCTGTTTCATTCTCTACTACACCTACATAATGATTGCATCTGCAACACGTCTATCCTTTTAAGTTTAGCATCAGTTTGTAATATTCTCAACAAAGATTATATTATCAAAAGAGGAATAATGTCATAGACTTAAGTAGAAATTTGAAGACTTGTTTGTCTTTGTGTGTTTGTGCATGCCTGTGTGTGTGTGTGTGTGTGTGTGTGTGCACTTACAAGTTTGTCCTGCCTTCTCTCCCAGGTATCGGACGCGGTTCCGGCCGGCCTATAAGATCGCCTATAAGACGGTGACAGACCTGGAGTGGAGGTGTTGCCCTAGTTACCAGGGACCAGACTGCTCTGAGCTGAAGGCTGCTCCTAACAGACAGACAGTACCAGCCGGGTCACAGCCACCCCAAACCCAGTACCCAAACAGACAGATCGTACCAGCAGGGTCACAACCTCACCAAAACCAGTACCCTAACAGACAGACAGTGCCAGCAGGGTCACAGCCTCACCAGAACCATAACTCAGAGGAAGCACCACACTACCCCCAGACCAGATCCATCCCTGGACAGACCAGACACCCACAGAGTAAGACACTTTACAACATGACATGTTGCTGCTTTCTCAATCTTCTTCTTAGAGATGGATTCGAATATGAAGTGTGTTAATGTGTTATTGACTTAACTGTGTCCTCTGTCTCAGGGCCAGAGAGGAGGGAGACGGGAGTGTACGAGGGGAGGCATGGAGGAGCAGAAAAAGACAGGGTGCGTCTCCTGGAGGATGAGGTGCAGCGCCTCTCCCAAACAGTGGGGGCGCTGCAGGCTGCGATAACTGGGCTGAGCTCTACTCTGAGATCTGACCTGCAGGAGGACACCTCCAAGATGCTGGTCACCCTGCTCAACAACCTCCGCGCTGTGACCCCTGACAGTGTCCACGCCCCCGACATAGAGCAGGCCGCAGTACCACCAGACAACCACCAGGGGTCAGTGATCGACGGGCACCAGGCCACCAGGGGGCCAGTCCAGGGGGACAGGGGGCTAGAAAAGGTCCTGGCCAGGTTGGATGATGTCAACACCTCTCTGAAGAGTAAAGAGGAGGCTCTGGAGGAGCTGAGAGGTACCGTGACCTCACACAGCGGTCATATCCGCCTGCTGCTTGACGCCTCTCAGACACAGCAAGACCCTGACCCTAACCCTGTTGGGGGTGGAGCCCCTGCTGACCTGGAGGAGCTACTAGAGAAATACATGGACAGGCAGCTGGGCTTCCTGAGGAAGAACATGGAGGACAGCATGGAGAGAACGATAGAGGAGAGGATAGGGAAGGAGGTGGAGAAGCTGCAGAAATTCTGTGATGGAAGGATCCAGCTGATGGAGAGGAGGTGTGAGGAGGAGCGGGAGAGAGGAATGCTCAGTCTGACTGAGATGGTGGACAAGGAGGAGCAGCTAAAGCAGGAGATCAGGGAGTTGAGACTGGACATCACTGCCTCCGACCAGCCTGGCCGGTCACTCAGACAGACTGACCCCAAACCTAATGTTAGACAGACTGACACTAAACCTAATGTTAGACAGACTGATTCCAAACCCAGCCTTAGGCAAACTGCCCCTGCCAGACAGACCGACCTGGCTAGACAGGATAACCAGCCACCAGGTATCCTACCAGCTGTCCAGCGTGGTGACCTATCTGACCTGTGGAGGGAGCTGGAGCGTGTGGCGGAGGCCCATCGCATCCTGAATGCCCGCATGGACAATGAGCTGCAGTACCTGTCCTCTCCACGGGGGGAGCTAGAGGGAAAGGGGTTAGAGCTAGAGGGGGAGGGGTTAGGACTAGAGGGAGAGGTGGGGTCTCGGCTGGAGGAGTTAGAGGCGCGTCTGAATGTGACAGAGCAGAACGCGGAGGTCCACTGTTTCTACGTGGAGGAGAAGCTGACCCGGGCACTAGCCGAGCAAGGGGCGGAGCTACGACAGCTGCTGGAGGAACGAGTAAACGTACTGGAAGACCAGTTTACTACCATGCTGGTCGAGATGAACAACGAGTCATATCCTGTTGGAGGAGGAGGGAGCGTGGACCTTCAGGTACTATAGGTAGACAACTCTGGTAGAGGAGGACCAGTTTTCGGAACGTTGTTGGTTTTAATCTCAGACCTGGTGATAGAAAGTGGGAGATGATCTGGCAACCGGAGGGCTGCTGGTCTCAGATCCCAGGTACCATCTCTAGCCGTTGTGCCTTTGTGGGTGCTGCACTGCAGTTCCCAGGTACCATCTCCAGCCATTGTGCGTGCTGCACTGCACATGGCAGTGTGTTTGTGTGTTATGTGTCCATGGTAACAGATTCTGTCTTGTTCCCTCCTCCAGGCTGAGTTGAACAACAACAAGTTTCTTCTGCAGGGTCTGAATGACAAGGTGACCGCTGTGGCTGAGCTCTGTGCTCCCGGCTGTGGTGGAGGACCTAACACCGGAGGGTTTCCCAACACCAACCCTGGGGCTTCCTCCCACCCTGTAGTTCTGGACAGTGTGGTGAAGGACCTGAAGCTCTGTTGTAACGACCTGGAAATCCTCCACACGGATGTGACGTCCAACTCTGACAAACTGAGAGAGCTGGAGGAGATTATAGACAGGCAAATGGTGGGGCAGAAGCGGAGCGTTAAGGAGGTGGAGGACCTCCAGAGGGGGATGGTGATCCTGCAGGACAACGTAGGGGGTCTGGGGGGGGCAGTGACAGGGCTGGGGGACTCTCTGAGCAGGTACACCCAGGACCTCACCAGGATTAACACCACCTACAACACCTGCTGCCAGGTTGGGTCAGGGGCCAGGCCAGGGGAAGGGTTAGGTGGGTTTGGTGCCACTACTATCGGTCCAGGCAGGATCCAGAGTGCGTCTGAGGTAACGGTCCCCAGAGGAGAGGTGGAGGGAAGCAGCAGCAGCCAGGTGGAGGAGCTGAGAACCAAACTGGACAGCCTCACTAACCAGGTAGTTATCTAGTAGTCTTTTATCTAGTAGTCCGTTATCTCACTAACCAGGTTGTCATCTAGTAGTCTGTTATCTCACTAACCAGTTAGTTTTCTAGTAGTCTGTTATGTCACTCACCAGTTAGTTATCTAGTAGTCTGTTATGTCACTCACCAGTTAGTTATCTAGTAGTCTGTTATGTCACTAACCAGTTTGTTATCTAGTAGTCTGTTATGTCACTAGCCAGTTGGTTATCTAGTAGTCTGTTATGTCACCAGCCAGTTAGTTATCTAGTAGTCTGTTATGTCACTAGCCAGTTAGTTATCTAGTAGTCTAGTTGTCAGTTATTAGTTAGTGGATAACACTGTTATCTGTGTTGATATCTTGTTGTAATTTCCTTGATATCCAAAAATATTAAGATTGCTCTTCTTCTTAGGTGCAGACAGAACTTCAGCGTTGCTCTGGTGTGTCTGGGGTGGAGGGGCGTGTCCAGCGCCTGGAGAAAGTGTGTGTTCAGCTGGACGGGGTGTCGGCCAGGGTGCGGGGAGTGAAGGAGGGTTTGGAGAAGCACGTCGCTGGGCTGTGGCACCACGTCAGCCGTGTCAACACCATGCTGGAAAGACAGGCTGCTGACATCACCACCCTAGAGACCTCCCTAAAGACACTACAGACCAGGAGCACTGACACCAACGCCAGGGAGACAGGTCAGTAGTATACTGTGGATGATGGATGGATGAATGGGTGGATGAATGGATGGATTTGTTTTTGTGTAGTTTAATTTATTTGTACCAAATAAAACAAGTGATCAACAACAGTACAGATAAAAACAAATAAATAAACGGTGTGCAGGTGTAGTTGGAAGCTCAGGGGCTTGAAAAAACCACACCACGAAAAACTATATACAATACATACAGTTGAAGTCGGAAGTTTACATACATCTATCTTAGCCAGATACATTTAAACTCAGTTTTTCACAATTCCTGACATTTAATGCTAGTATAAATTCCCTGTCTTAGGTCAGTTAGGATCACCACTATTTTAAGAATGTGAAATGTCAGAATAATAGTAGCGAGAATGATTTATTTCAGCTTTTATTTCTTTCATCACATTCCCAGTGGGTCAGAAGTTTACATACACTCAATTAGTATTTGGTAGCATTGCCTTTAAATTGTTTAACTTGGGTCAAATGTTTCGGGTAGCCTTCCACAAGCTTCCCACAATAAGTTGGGTGAATTTTGGCCCATTCCTCCTGACAGAGCTGGTGTAACTGAGTCAGGTTTGTAGGCCTCCTTGCTCGCACACGCTTTTTCAGTTTTGCCCAGAAACTTTCTATGGGATTGAGGGTCAGGGCTTTGTGATGGCCACTCCAATACCTTGACTTTGTTGCCCTGAAGACATTTTGCCACATCTTTGGAAGTATGTTTGGGGTTATTGGCCATTTGGAACCAAACTTGCGACCAAACTTTAACAAAGCTTTTCAATGTTATAAATTGATTTGAATTTTAATGAGGGAAATAAGTATTTGACCCCTCTGCATAACATGACTTAGTACTTGGTGGCAAAGCCCTTGTTGGCAATCACAGAGGTCAGACGTTTCTTGTAGTTGGCCACCAGGTTTGCACACATCTCAGGAGGGATTTTGTCCCACACTGTAGATCTGGGCCATCCATCAGGGAAGAAAGTGTCATTCCTATGTGCCCTCTCCATCTCAATGAGTTTAGGGTCCAGTTTGAATTTGTCTTTATTAAGGGTCCCTTTTGTCTTTATTAAGGGTCCCTATTAGTTCCTGCCAAGGCAGCAGCTACTTACTCTTCCTGGGGGTTTATTATGGATCCCCATTAGTTCCTGCCAAGGCAGCAGCTACTCTTCCTGGGGTTTATTATGGATCCCCATTAGTTCCTGCCAAGGCAGCAGCTACTCTTCCTGGGGTTTATTATGGATCATCATTAGTTCCTACCAAGGCAGCAGCTACTCTTCCTGGGGTTTATTATGGATCCCCATTAGTTTCTGCCAAGGCAGCAGCTACTCTTCCTGGGGTTTATGATGGATCCCCATTAGTTCCTACCAAGGCAGCAGCTACTCTTCCTGGGGTTTATTATGGATCCCCATTAGTTCATGCCAAGGCAGCAGCTACTCTTCCTGGGGTTTACTATGGATCATCATTAGTTCCTACCAAGGCAGCAGCTACTCTTCCTGGTGTTTATTATGGATCCCCATTAGTTCCTGTCAAGCCAGCAGCTACTCTCCCTGGGGTTTATGATGGATCCCCATTAGTTCCTACCAAGGCAGCAGCTACGCTTCCTGGGGTTTATTATGGATCCCCATTAGTTCCTGCCAAGGCAGCAGGTACTCTTCCTGGGGTTTATTATGGATCCCCATTAGTTCCTGCCAAGGCAGCAGCTACTCTTCCTTGGGTTTATTATGGATCATCATTAGTTCCTGCCAAGGCAGCAGCTACTCTTCCTGGGGTTTATTATGGATCATCATTAGTTCCTGCCAAGGCAGCAGCTACTCTTCCTGGGGTTTATTATGGATCATCATTAGTTCCTGCCAAGGCAGCAGCTACTCTTCCTGGGGTTTATTATGGATCCCCATTAGTTCCTGCCAAGGCAGCAGCTACTCTTCCTGGGGTTTATTATGGATCCCCATTAGTTCCTGCCAAGGCAGCAGCTACTCTTCCGGGGGTTTATTATGGATCCCCATTAGTTCCTGCCAAGGCAGCAGCTACTCTTCCTGGGGTTTATTATGGATCCCCATTAGTTCCTGTCAAGCTAGCAGCTACTCTCCCTGGGGTTTATTATGGATCCCCATTAGTCCCTGCCAAGGCAGCAGCTACAGTTCCTGGGGTTTATTATGGATCCCCATTAGTCCCTGCCAAGGCAGCAGCTACAGTTCCTGGGGTTTACTATGGATCATCATTAGTTCCTACCAAGGCAGCAGCTACTCTTCCTGGGGTTTATTATGGATCCCCATTAGTTCCTGCCAAGGCAGCAGGTACTCTTCCTGGGGTTTATTATGGATCCCCATTAGTTCCTGCCAAGGCAGCAGCTACTCTTCCTTGGGTTTATTATGGATCATCATTAGTTCCTGCCAAGGCAGCAGCTACTCTTCCTGGGGTTTATTATGGATCATCATTAGTTCCTGCCAAGGCAGCAGCTACTCTTCCTGGGGTTTATTATGGATCCCCATTAGTTCCTGCCAAGGCAGCATGTACTCTTCCTTGGGTTTATTGGCGGCGACACAGTAAAGAGGCTCTGCTGAAGCTTATTTCTCCAATCAGTTATTCGAATGACACTAGGAGTTCATGTTTCAAACATGTTCTCAAATGCCATTGAAAAGGCAGCAGTGGTATGAGAACCAGCACATTCTTGAGCATGTAATGCGGCTTTCTTCAGTACGAAATCCTTATCGACCCACTGTGCTGTCAGACTCAGCATGCTCATATCTGGAAAATATGTGTGAAATGCTGGATAATGTATGTCACGAAAACAGAGAAGTACATTTTCTGGGTGATTTAAATATTGACAGGTTCTCATCAAGCTGCCCACTCAAGAAAAAACTTTAAACTGTAACCAGCAGGGTAGCCTAGTGGTTAGAGCGTTGGACTAGTAACCAGCAGGGTAGCCTAGTGGTTAGAGCGTTGGACTAGTAACCGGAAGGTTACTTAAAACTGTAACCAGCAGGGTAGCCTAGTGGTTAGAGCGTTGGACTAGTAACCAGCAGGGTAGCCTAGTGGTTAGAGCGTTGGACTAGTAACCAGCAGGGTAGCCTAGTGGTTAGAGCGTTGGACTAGTAACCAGCAGGGTAGCCTAGTGGTTAGAGCGTTGGACTAGTAACCGGAAGGTTACTTCAAACTGTAACCAGCAGGGTAGCCTAGTGGTTAGAGCGTTGGACTAGTAACCGGAAGGTTACTTCAAACTGTAACCAGCAGGGTAGCCTAGTGGTTAGAGCGTTGGACTAATAACCAGCAGGGTAGCCTAGTGGTTAGAGCGTTGGACTAGTAACCAACAGAGTAGCCTAGTGGTTAGAGCGTTGGACTAGTAACCAGCAGGGTAGCCTAGTGGTTAGAGCGTTGGACTAGTAACCAGCAGGGTAGCCTAGTGGTTAGAGCGTTGGACTAGTAACCAGCAGGGTATCCTAGTGGTTAGAGCGTTGGACTAGTAACCAGCAGGGTAGCCTAGTGGTTAGAGTGTTGGACTAGTAACCAGCAGGGTAGCCTAGTGGTTAGAGCGTTGGACTAGTAACCAGCAGGGTAGCCTAGTGGTTAGAGCGTTGGACTAGTAACCAGCAGGGTAGCCTAGTGGTTAGAGCGTTGGACTAGTAACCAGCAGGGTAGCCTAGTGGTTAGAGCGTTGGACTAGTAACCGGCAGGGTAGCCTAGTGGTTAGAGCGTTGGACTAGTAACCGGCAGGGTAGCCTAGTGGTTAGAGCGTTGGACTAGTAACCAGCAGGGTAGCCTAGTGGTTAGAGCATTGGATTAGTAACCAGCAGGGTAGCCTAGTGGTTAGAGCGTTGGACTAGTAACCAGCAGGGTAGCCTAGTGGTTAGAGCGTTGGACTAGTAACCAGCAGGGTAGCCTAGTGGTTAGAGCGTTGGACTAGTAACCAACAGGGTAGCCTAGTGGTTAGAGCGTTGGACTAGTAACCAACAGGGTAGCCTAGTGGTTAGAGCGTTGGACTAGTAACCAGTAGGGTAGCCTAGTGGTTAGAGCGTTGGACTAGTAACCAACAGGGTAGCCTAGTGGTTAGAGCGTTGGACTAGTAACCAACAGGGTAGCCTAGTGGTTAGAGCGTTGGACTAGTAACCAACAGGGTAGCCTAGTGGTTAGAGCGTTGGACTAGTAACCAACAGGGTAGCCTAGTGGTTAGAGCGTTGGACTAGTAACCAACAGGGTAGCCTAGTGGTTAGAGCGTTGGACTAGTAACCAGCAGGGTAGCCTAGTGGTTAGAGCGTTGGACTAGTAACCAGCAGGGTAGCCTAGTGGTTAGAGTGTTGGACTAGTAACCAGCAGGGTAGCCTAGTGGTTAGAGCGTTGGACTAGTAACCAACAGGGTAGCCTAGTGGTTAGAGCGTTGGACTAGTAACCAACAGGGTAGCCTAGTGGTTAGAGCGTTGGACTAGTAACCAGCAGGGTAGCCTAGTGGTTAGAGTGTTGGACTAGTAACCAGCAGGGTAGCCTAGTGGTTAGAGCGTTGGACTAGTAACCGGATGGTTACCTCAAACTGTAACCAGCAGGGTAGCCTAGTGGTTAGAGCGTTGGACTAGTAACCAGCAGGGTATCCTAGTGGTTAGAGCGTTGGACTAGTAACCAGCAGGGTAGCCTAGTGGTTAGAGTGTTGGACTAGTAACCAGCAGGGTAGCCTAGTGGTTAGAGCGTTGGACTAGTAACCAGCAGGGTAGCCTAGTGGTTAGAGCGTTGGACTAGTAACCAGCAGGGTAGCCTAGTGGTTAGAGCGTTGGACTAGTAACCAGCAGGGTAGCCTAGTGGTTAGAGCGTTGGACTAGTATCCGGCAGGGTAGCCTAGTGGTTAGAGCGTTGGACTAGTAACCGGCAGGGTAGCCTAGTGGTTAGAGCGTTGGACTAGTAACCAGCAGGGTAGCCTAGTGGTTAGAGCGTTGGATTAGTAACCAGCAGGGTAGCCTAGTGGTTAGAGCGTTGGACTAGTAACCAGCAGGGTAGCCTAGTGGTTAGAGCGTTGGACTAGTAACCAGCAGGGTAGCCTAGTGGTTAGAGCGTTGGACTAGTAACCAACAGGGTAGCCTAGTGGTTAGAGCGTTGGACTAGTAACCAACAGGGTAGCCTAGTGGTTAGAGCGTTGGACTAGTAACCAGTAGGGTAGCCTAGTGGTTAGAGCGTTGGACTAGTAACCAACAGGGTAGCCTAGTGGTTAGAGCGTTGGACTAGTAACCAACAGGGTAGCCTAGTGGTTAGAGCGTTGGACTAGTAACCAACAGGGTAGCCTAGTGGTTAGAGCGTTGGACTAGTAACCAACAGGGTAGCCTAGTGGTTAGAGCGTTGGACTAGTAACCAACAGGGTAGCCTAGTGGTTAGAGCGTTGGACTAGTAACCAACAGGGTAGCCTAGTGGTTAGAGCGTTGGACTAGTAACCAGCAGGGTAGCCTAGTGGTTAGAGCGTTGGACTAGTAACCAGCAGGGTAGCCTAGTGGTTAGAGTGTTGGACTAGTAACCAGCAGGGTAGCCTAGTGGTTAGAGCGTTGGACTAGTAACCAACAGGGTAGCCTAGTGGTTAGAGCGTTGGACTAGTAACCAACAGGGTAGCCTAGTGGTTAGAGCGTTGGACTAGTAACCAGCAGGGTAGCCTAGTGGTTAGAGTGTTGGACTAGTAACCAGCAGGGTAGCCTAGTGGTTAGAGCGTTGGACTAGTAACCGGATGGTTACCTCAAACTGTAACCAGCAGGGTAGCCTAGTGGTTAGAGCGTTGGACTAGTAACCAGCAGGGTAGCCTAGTGGTTAGAGCGTTGGACTAGTAACCAGCAGGGTAGCCTAGTGGTTAGAGCGTTGGACTAGTAACCAGCAGGGTAGCCTAGTGGTTAGAGCGTTGGACTAGTAACCAGCAGGGTAGCCTAGTGGTTAGAGCGTTGGACTAGTAACCAGCAGGGTAGCCTAGTGGTTAGAGCGTTGGACTAGTAACCAGCAGGGTAGCCTAGTGGTTAGAGCGTTGGACTAGTAACCAACAGGGTAGCCTAGTGGTTAGAGCGTTGGACTAGTAACCAGCAGGGTAGCCTAGTGGTTAGAGCGTTGGACTAGTAATCGGAAGGTTACCTCAAACTGTAACCAATGCCTGTGACTTGGTTCAGGTTATCAGTCAACGTACCAAATCAAATCACTTCTTATTTGTCACATGCGCCGAATACAATAGGTGAAGACCTTACAGTGAAATGCTGAATACAATAGGTGTAGACCTTACAGTGAAATGCTGACTTACAAGCCCCTTAACCAACAATGCAGTTTTAATAAGAGAAATACCCCCAAAAAATGTTCAATAATAATTAAAGAGCAGCAGTAAAATACCAATAGCAGGGCTATATGCAAGGGGTACTGGTACAGAGTCAATGTGGAGGCTATATACAAGGGGTACTGGTACAGAGTCAATGTGGAGGCTATATACAAGGGGTACTGTTACAGAGTCAATGTGGAGGCTATATACAAGGGGTACTGGTACAGAGTCAATGTGGAGGCTATATACAAGGGGTACTGGTACAGAGTCAATGTGGAGGCTATATACAGGGGGTACTGGTACAGAGTCAATGTGGAGGCTATATACAAGGGGTACTGGTACAGAGTCAATGTGGAGGCTATATACAGGGGGTACTGGTACAGAGTCAATGTGGAGGCTATATACAGGGGGTACCGGTACAGAGTCAATGTGCGGGGGCACCGGTTAGTCGAGGTAATTAAGGTAATATGTACTTGTGTCTAAGGTAGTAGTTTTGGAATTGTTAGCTAGATTACTTGTTGGTTATTACTGCATTGTCGGTACTAGAAGCACAAGCATTTCGCTACACTCGCATTAACATCTGCTAACCATGTGTATGTGACAAATAAAATTTGATTTGATGTAGGTAGAGTTATTAAAGTGATGCGTAGATAATAAACAGAGAGTAGCAGCAGCGTCAAGGGGGGGGGGGGGGTGTAAATAGTCTGGGTAGCCATTTGATGAGATGTTCAGGAGTCTTATGGTTTGGGTGTAGAAGCTGTTTAGAAGCCTCTTGGACCTAGACTTGTTACTCCGGTACCACTTGCCGTGTGGTAGCAGAGAGAACAGTCTATGACTAGGATGGCTGGAGTCTTTGACCATTTTTAGGGCCTTCCTTTGACACCGCCTGGTATAGAGGTCCTGGATGGCAGGAAGCTTGGCCCCAGTGACTATGTATGGCTTGGGTGGATGGATGGATTAATTAATGAATTGGGCTGTTGGGTCCCAGACCTTCTAGATAATTAACAGGGATAGAAGATGGAAAGATTACCTCAGTTTGAAAGACACAGTTTCTGTTTAAGTCTCACTCCCAGCTCCTCCTAAATCCTGTGACCTGCAGACAGCTGTGTCAATATGGGCTACGGAGATAAAGTCATATTAGAGACCTGGATAACTGGAAAACTAATATGCAGCCAGTGGCGTGTTTCCACTCTGAAGAAGCTGTTTCCTGAAAGTAAATCCCCTGTATGGAGCGCTTGGACATGGAGAGGTTCAGATTTGAGGAAATGGCCAAATGTAAGGAATAGGCCATAGGGTTGTGTTTAGCCACGGGGAAGGAATGTAGTCTGCTTGGTTTAACTGATGACATGTAGTGAGTTTAGCCTGGTTCCTCTCTAGGTTTCTTCCTAGGTTTTGGCCTTTCTAGGGAGTTTTTCCTAGCCACCGTGCTTCTACACTTGCATTGCTTGCTGTTTGGGGTTTTAGGCTGGGTTTCTGTACAGCACTTTGAGATATCAGCTGATGTACGAAGGGCTATATAAATACATTTGATTTGATGAAGAGGTTTTTAAAGGTTAATATGAAGCTCCATTCTGGGCCTCATGGAGAGGGTCTCCTCCTGTCCCCCGGTCTGTGTGTCCTGTTGGGCCTCATAGAGAGGATCTCCTCCTGTCCCCCTGTCCTGTTGGGCCTCATAGAGAGGGTCTCCTCCTGTCCCCCGGTCTGTGTGTCCTGTTGGGCCTCATAGAGAGGATCTCCTCCTGTCCCCCTGTCCTGTTGGGCCTCATGGAGAGGGTCTCCTTCTGCCCCCCTGTCCTACTGGGCCTCATAGAGAGGGTCTCCTGTCCCCCTGTCTGTGTGTCCTGCTGGGCCTCATAGAGAGGGTCTCCTGTCCCCATGTCTGTGTGTCCTGCTGGGCCTCATAGAGAGGGTCTCCTCCTGTCCACCTGTCTGTGTGTCCTGTTGGGCCTCATAGAGAGGGTCTCCTGTCCCCCTGTCTGTGTGTCCTGCTGGGCCTCATGGAGAGGGTCTCCTGTCCCCCTGTATGTGTGTCCTGCTGGGCCTCATGGAGAGGGTCTCCTGTCCCCCTTTCTGTGTGTCCTGTTGGGCTTCATAGAAAGTCTCCTGTCCCCCTGTCTGTGTGTCCTGTTGGGCCTCATAGAGAGGGTCTCCTGTCCCCCTGTCTGTGTGTCCTGCTGGGCCTCATGGCGAGGGTCTCCTGTACCCCTGTCTGTGTGTCCTGTTGGGCTTCATAGAGAGTCTCCTGTCCCCCTGTCTGTGTGTCCTGCTGGGCCTCATAGAGAGGGTCTCCTCCTGTCCCCCTGTCTGTGTCCTGCTGGGCCTCATAGAAGGTCTTCTCTAGAGATCGACCGATTAATCGGAATTGCCGATTTAATTAGGGCCGATTTCAAGTTTTCATAACAATCGGAAATCGTTTTTTTTTTAATGTAATCTTTATTTAACTTGGCAAGTCAGTTAAGAACACATTCTTATTTTCAATTACGGCCTAGGAACGGTGGGTTACCTGCCTCGTTCAGGGGCAGAACGACAGATTTTCCCCTTGTCAGCTCGGGGGATCCAATCTTGAAAACGTACAGTTAACTAGTCCAGCGCAATAACGACCGTTGCACTCGTTGCACTCCACAGGAGACTGCCTGTTACGCGAATGCAGTAAGCCAAGGTAAGTTGCTAGCTAGCATTAAACTTATCTTATAAAAAACAATCAATCAATCATAATCACTAGTTAACTACACATGGTTGATGATATTACTAGATATTATCTAGCGTGTCCTGCTTTGCGTGTAATCTGACTGAGCATACAAGTATCTAAGTATCTGACTGAGCGGTGGTAGGCAGAAGCAGGCGCGTAAACATTCATTCACACAGCACTTTCGTGCGTTTTGCCAGCAGCTCTTCGTTGTGCGTCAAGCATTGCGCTGTTTATGACTTCAAGCCTATCAACTCCCGAGATGAGGCTGGTGTAACCCGAAGTGAAATGGCTGGCTAGTTAGCGCGCGCTAATAGTGTTTCAAACGTCACTCGCTCTGAGCCTTGGGGTGGTTGTTTCCCCTGCTCTGCATGGGTAATGCTGCTTCGAGGGTGGCTGTTGTCATTGTGTTCCTGGTTCGAGCCCAGGGAGGAGCGAGGAGAGGAACGGAAGCTATACTGTTACACTGGCAATACTATAGTGCCTGTAAGAACAACCGGATATTCAAAAAACTTCCTACCTGGGAATATTGAAGACTCATGTTAAAAGGAACCACCAACTTTCATATGTTCTCATGTTCTGAGCAAGGAACTGAAACGTTAGCTTTCTTACATGGCACATATTGCACTTTTACTTTCTTCTCCAGCACTTTGTTTTTGTCTTATTTAAACCAAATTGAACATGTTTCATTATTTATTTGAGGCTAAATTGATTTTATTGATGTATTATATTAAGTTAAAATAAGTGTTAATTCAGTATTGTTGTAATTGGCATTATTACAAATACATTTTAAAAAATTGGCCGATTTAATCATTATCGGCATTTTGGTCCTCCAATAATCGGTATCGGCGTTGAAAAATCATACTCGGTCGACCTCTAGTCTCCTCCCGTCCCCCTGTCCTGCTGGGCCTCATAGAGAGGGTCTCCTCCTGTCTGTGTATCCTGATGGTGTTTTTAGGAGAGGGCCGTGCTGAGGTCACTGGGGCTGTCATGCATCCCTGCAGTACGTCATCCTCAACCCTGCAGCCATCATTGGCACAGTTCTCTCTAGTAGAGGCCCACGGTAGGGATGTGACAATTGGAAAACATTTCTTAACGTTTAAATATACTTTATTTTATCTTCGGTTTTCTGTTGGGGGCAGTGGTGTAGTGCTATTTTTTAGGTACTAGTGTGCTTTTTTTTATTTTTACGCCATCATTTGGTTTGGGATCTGATCCCTGCACACCGTTATACCCACCCCAATCTACACCCCTCTTACCCAGGGTAATCAAAACTGTGGAGAGATCCCAGCTCCAAGCCTCTGTCATGACATCACAGCTGAGGAGAGGAGAGAGCATCTGGAGTGGGGTGTGGAGCCATGATCCTCCCCTAGTTCCCTGAACTCTGCCTCTCTTCTCCCCTCCCCTCCCCTCACCACACCAACCTCCTCCTCTCCCTGCATTCTGCCTCTCTTCTCCCCTCACCACACCAACCTCCTCCTCTCCCTGCATTCTGCCTCTCTTCTCCCCTCCCCTCCCCACACCAACCTCCTCCTCTCCCTGCATTCTGCCTCTCTTCTCCCCTCACCACACCAACCTCTTCCTCTCCCTGCATTCTGCCTCTCTTCTCCCCTCACCACACCAACCTCCTCCTCTCCCTGCATTCTGCCTCTCTTCTCCCCTCCCCTCACCACACCAACCTCCTCCTCTCCCTGCATTCTGCCTCTCTTCTCCCCTCCCCTCCCCACACCAACCTCCTCCTCTCCCTGAATTCTGCCTCTCTTCCCCCCTCCCCTTCCCTCACCACACCAACCTCCTCCTCTCCCTGCATTCTGCCTCTCTTCTCCCCTCCCCTCACCACACCAACCTCCTCCTCTCCCTGCATTCTGCCTCTCTTCTCCCCTCCCCTCACCATAGCACCCTCTCCTCTCCCTGCATTCTGCCTCTTTTTGACCCTCCCCTCCCCTCACCACACCAACCTCCTCCTCTCCCTGCATTCTGCCTCTCTTCTCCCCTCCCCTCACCAACCTCCTCTCCCTGCATTCTGCCTCTCTTCTCCCCTCACCACACCAACCTCCTCCTCTCCCTGCATTCTGCCTCTCTTCTCCCCTCCCCTCACCATAGCACCCTCTCCTCTCCCTGCATTCTGCCTCTCTTTGACCCTCCCCTCCCCTCACCACACCAACCTCCTCCTCTCCCTGCATTCTGCCTCTCTTCTCCCCTCACCACACCAACCTCCTCCTCTCCCTGCATTCTGCCTCTCTTCTCCCCTCACCACACCAACCTCTTCCTCTTCCTGCATTCTGCCTCTCTTCTCCCCTCACCATACCAACCTCCTCCTCTCCCTGCATTCTGCCTCTCTTCTCCCCTCCCCTGACCACACCAACCTCCTCCTCTCCCTGCATTCTGCCTCTCTTCTCCCCTCCCCTCCCCACACCAACCTCCTCCTCTCCCTGCATTCTGCCTCTCTTCTCCCCTCCCCTCCCCTCACCACACCAACCACCTCCTCTCCCTGCATTCTGCCTCTTTTTGACCCTCCTCTCCCCTCACCACACCAACCTCCTCCTCTCCCTGCGTTCTGCCTTTCTTCTCCCCTCACCACACCAACCTCCTCCTCTCCCTGCATTCTGCCTCTCTTCTCCCCTCACCACACCAACCTCCTCCTCTCCCTGCATTCTGTCTCTCTTCTCCCCTCCCCTCACCAACCTCCTCTCCCTGCATTCTGCCTCTCTTCTCCCCTCACCACACCAACCTCCTGCTCTCCCTGCATTCTGCCTCTCTTCTCCTCTCCCCTCACCATACCAACCTCCTCCTCTCACTGCATTCTGCCTCTCTTTGACCCTCCCCTCCCCTCACCACACCAACCACCTCCTCTTCCTGCATTCTGCCTCTCTTCTCCCCACACCACACCAACCTCCTCCTCTCCCTGCATTCTGCCTCTCTTCCCTTCTCCCCACACCACACCAACCTCCTCCTCTCCCTGCATTCTGCCTCTCTTCTCTTCTCCCCTCACCACACCAACCTCCTCCTCTCCCTGAATTCTGCCTCTCTTCCCCCCTCCCCTTCCCTCACCACACCAACCTCCTCCTCTCCCTGCATTCTGCCTCTCTTCTCCCCTCCCCTCACCACACCAACCTCCTCCTCTTCCTGCATTCTGCCTCTCTTCTCCCCTCCCCTCACCATAGCACCCTCTCCTCTCCCTGCATTCTGCCTCTCTTTGACCCTCCCCTCCCCTCACCACACCAACCTCCTCCTCTCCCTGCATTCTACCTCTCTTCTCCCCTCACCACACCAACCTCTTCCTCTCCCTGCATTCTGCCTCTCTTCTCCCCTCACCACACCAACCTCCTCCTCTCCCTGCATTCTGCCTCTCTTCTCCCCTCACCACACCAACCTCTTCCTCTCCCTGCATTCTGCCTCTCTTCTCCCCTCACCACACCAACCTCCTCCTCTCCCTGCATTCTGCCTCTCTTCTCCCCTCACCACACCAACCTCCTCCTCTCCCTGCATTCTGCCTCTCTTCTCCCCTCCCCTCACCACACCAACCTCCTCCTCTCCCTGCATTCTGCCTCTCTTCTCCCCTCCCCTCACCACACCAACCTCCTCCTCTCCCTGCAGTCTGCCTCTTTGACCCTCCCCTCCCCTCACCACACCAACCTCCTCCTCTCCCTGCGTTCTGCCTCTCTTCTCCCCTCACCACACCAACCTCCTCTTCTCCCTGCATTCTGCCTCTCTTCTCCCCTCACCACACCAACCTCCTCCTCTCCCTGCATTCTGCCTCTCTTCTCCCCTCCCCTCACCAACCTCCTCTCCCTGCATTCTGCCTCTCTTCTCCCCTCACCACACCAACCTCCTCCTCTCCCTGCATTCTGCCTCTCTTCTCCTCTCCCCCCACCATACCAACCTCCTCCTCTCCCTGCATTCTGCCTCTCTTTGACCCTCCCCTCCCCTCACCACACCAACCACCTCCTCTTCCTGCATTCTGCCTCTCTTCTCCCCACACCACACCAACCTCCTCCTCTCCCTGCATTCTGCCTCTCTTCCCTTCTCCCCACACCACACCAACCTCCTCCTCTCCCTGCATTCTGCCTCTCTTCTCCCCTCACCACACCAACCTCCTCCTCTCCCTGAATTCTGCCTCTCTTCTCCCCTCCCCTCCCCTCACCACACCAACCTCCTCCTCTCCCTGCATTCTGCCTCTCTTCTCCCCTCCCCTCACCACACCAACCTCCTCCTCTCCCTCCATTCTGCCTCTCTTCTCCCCTCACCACTCCAGCCTCCTCCTCTCCCTGCACTCTGCCTGTTCAGGGTGAGATGAGAAGAGAGGCAGAGTTCAGGGAACTAGGGGAGACTCATGGCTCTACACCCCCACTCCAGATGCTCTCTCCTCTCCTCAGCTGTGATGTCATGACAGAGGAAGCTTCCCTGGAGCTGGGATCTCTCCACAGTTTTGATTAACCTGGGTCAGAGGGTGTTTGGATGGGGGTGGGTATAATGGTGTGAAAGGATGAGATCCAAAACCAAACATAGCAGGTTATAGCTAACGTGCTTATCTATAGAAAGTGAATTTCCTTTCAGTCAAACTGAGACCTTACTACCAGACTCAGTGGTGGAAAAGTACCCAATTATCATACTTGAGCAAAAGTAAAGATACTTTTAAAAGAAAATGACTCAAGTTAAATTGAAAGTCACCCAGTAAAATACTATTTAAGTAAAAGTCTAAAAGTATTTGGTTTTAAATATACTTAAGTATCAAAAGTAAAAGTATAAATAATTTCAAATTCCTTATATTAAGCAAAGCAGACGGCACCATTTTCTTGTTATTTTAATATACAGATAGCAAATGGCACACTCCAATACTCAGAGATAATTTACAAACTAAGCATGCGTGTTTAGTGAGTCTCAAATCAAGTCATATTTTATTTGTCACATACACATGGTTAGCAGATGTTAATGCGAGTGTAGCGAAATGCTTTTGCTTCTAGTTCCGACAATGCAGTAATAACCAACGAGTAATCTAACTAACAATTCCACATCTACCTTATACACACAAGTGTAAAGGGATGAAGAATATGTAAATAAAGATATATGAATGAGTGATGGTACAGAACAGCATAGACAAGATGCAGTAGATGGTATCTAGTACAGTATATACATATGAGATGAGTAATGTAGGGTATGTAAACATTATATTAAGTGGCATTGTTTAACGTGGCTAGTGATACATTTTTAGATACATTTTTACATTACTAAAGTGGCTGGAGTTGAGTCACTATGTTGGCAGCAGCCACTCAATGTTAGTGGTGGCTGTTTAACAGTCTGATGGCCTTGAGATAGAAGCTGTTTTTCAGTCTCTCGGTCCCTACTTTGATGCACCTGTACGGACCTCGCCTTCTGGGTGATAGCGGGGTGAACAGGCAGTGGCTCGGGTGGTTGATGTCCTCGATGATCTTTATGGCCTTCCTGTGACATCGGGTCACTACCCTCTGGAGAGCCTTACGGTCGTGGGCGGAGCAGTTGCCGTACCAGGCGGTGATACAGCCCGACAGGATGCTCTCGATTGTGCATCTGTAAAAGTTTGTAAGTGCTTTTGGTGACAAGCCAAGTTTCTTCAGCCTCCTGAGGTTGAAGAGGCGCTGCTGCGCCTTCTTCACCACGCTGTCTGTGTGGGTGGACCAATTTAGTTTGTCCGTGATGTGTACACCGAGGAACTTAAAACTTACTACCCTCTCCACTATTGTCCCGTCGATGTGGATAGGGGGCGTTCCTTGTTCTTCATGATGCTCTCTGCGCTTTTAACGGACCATCTGAGACTATCACAGTGCAGGTGCATTTATACGGAGACTTGATTACACACAGGTGGATTGTATTTATCATCATTAGTCATTTAGGTCAACATTGGATCATTCAGAGATCCTCACTGAACTTCTGGAGAGAGTTTGCTGCACTGAAAGTAAAGGGGCTGAATAATTTTGCACGCCCAATTTTTCAGTTTTTGATTTGTTAAAAAAGTTTGAAATATCCAATAAATGTCGTTCCACTTCATGATTGTGTCCCACTTGTTGTTGATTCTTCACAAAAAAATTCAGTTTTATATCTTTGTTTGAAGCCTGAAATGTGGCAAAAGGTCGCAAAGTTCAAGGGGGCCGAATACTTTCGCAAGGCGCTGTATATTACAGCTTGGCTTGAACAAAAGTCTGCAACTACACAAACTATCTGCTTTAGGGGGCAGGAGGCCAGAGGGGTGGGTGTTCCACTGCCTGCTTGTCTCTCTGTGAGGTTAAGGTGAGGAGGACCCTGCCTGTCTCTCTGTGAAGTTAAGGAGAGGATGACCCTGCCTGTCTCTCTGTGAAGTTAAGGAGAGGATGACCCTGCCTGTCTCTCTGTGAGGTTAATGTGAGGAGGACCCTGCCTGTCTCTCTGTGAGGTTAATGTGAGGAGGACCCTGCCTGTCTCTCTGTGAAGTTAAGGAGAGGATGACCCTGCCTGTCTCTCTGTGAAGTTAAGGAGAGGATGACCCTGCCTGTCTCTCTGTGAGGTTAATGTTAGGATGACCCTGCCTGTCTCTCTGTGAGGTTAATGTGAGGAGGACCCTGCCTGTCTCTCTGTGAGGTTAATGTGAGGAGGACCCTGCCTGTCTCTCTGGCAGGTTAATGTGAGGATGACCCTGCCTGTCTCTCTGTGAGGTTAAGGTGAGGAGGACCTCGCTGGAATTTCATCAGCAGAATGCCTAGCAGCTGATTCCCCAGAGAGAAACAGTGTGGGTGTTTATGAGCAGGTTGTTCAACTTAGGCGTGTTATAGTTACCCTGTTTTTCCATCACGTGTTCCAAAGTACTGGTATTAATTATGAGATATGATGCATTGTTATGGTTTCACATATACTCACTCAACAACACCCATCCTTATGGTAAACCAACTAAAAAACAATATCTCTGTAACTCTTTCTTGTTTCTCTCTTTCTCTTCCTGTTTCTCTCTCTACTCGCCTTGTTTTGCTCTCTCTCCCTGTTTCTTTCTCTCTCCGTTTCTCTCTCTCTCCGTTTCTCTCTCTCTCTCCCTGTTTCTCTCTCTCTCCGTTTCTCTCTCTCTCTCTCTCTCCCTGTGTTTCTCTCTCTCCGTTTCTCTCTCTCTCTCCCTTTGTTTCTCTCTCTCCGTTTCTCTCTCTCGTTTCTCTCTCTCTCTCCCTGTGTATCTCTCTCTCCGTTTCTCTCCGTTTCTCTCTCTCCCTGTTTCTCTCTCTCTCCGTTTCTCTCTCTCTCTCCCTGTGTTTCTCTCTCTCCGTTTCTCTCTCTCTCTCTCTCCCTGTTTCTCTCTCTCCGTTTCTCTCTCTCTCTCTCTCTCCCTGTGTTTCTCTCTCTCCGTTTCTCTCTCTCTCTCCCTTTGTTTCTCTCTCTCCGTTTCTCTCTCTCGTTTCTCTCTCTCTCTCCCTGTGTATCTCTCTTTCCGTTTCTCTCCGTTTCTCTCTCTCTCCCTGTTTCTCTCTCTCTCCGTTTCTCTCTCTCTCCCTGTTTCTCTCTCTCCGTTTCTCTCTCTCTCTCTCTCCCTGTTTCTCTCTCTCCGTTTCTCTCTCTCTCTCCCTGTTTCTCTCTCTCTCCGTTTCTCTCTCTCGTTTCTCTCTCTCTCTCTCTCTCTCCGTTTCTCTCTCTCTGTTTCTCTCTCTCCGTTTCTCTCTCTCTCCCTGTTTCTCTCTTTGCCTCTCTCTCTCCCTATTTCTCTCTTTCTCCCTGTTCCCCTCTGCTCCCTCTCCCTGTTTCTCTCTCTCTCCCTGTTTCTCTCTCCCTGTTTCTCTCTCCTTGCCTTTCTCTCTCATTGCCTTTCTCTCTCTCCGTTTCTCTCTCTCTCCCTGTTTCTCTCTCTCGTTTCTGTCTCTCTCTCCCTGTGTTTCTCTCTCTCCGTTTCTCTCTCTTTCTCTCTCTCTCTCCCTGTGTTTCTCTCTCTCCGTTTCTCTCTCTTTCTCTCTCTCTCCCTGTCTCTCTCTCTCTCCCTGTCTCTCTCTCTCTCCCTGTTTCTCTCTCTCTCTCCCTGTGTTTCTCTCTCTCCGTTTCTTTCTCTCCGTTTCTCTCACTCTCCCTGTTTCTCTCTCTCTCTCCGTTTCTCTCTGCCTCCCTGTTTTTCTCTCTCTCTGTTTCTCTCTGCCTCCCTGTTTCTCTCTCTCTCCCTGTTTTTCTCTCTCTCCCTGTTTTTCTCTCTCCCTGTTTCTCTCTCTCAGATGAAGCTGTGAGACCTGGTTCTGTCCCAGATCAGACCAGAACCAGGGTTAACCAGATCCACATTCCCCACAGGACCCCCCTTGACTCGTCCCCCCAGACCCCCAGGCAACCCTACAACCCCAGACAGCCAGCCAGTCCACACCAGCCTACCAACCCTCTACAGCCCAACACCCACCGCCATCCGAACCAACCAACTCTGTACCTGGTGCCACATAAGCCTAATCAGCCAGGCCAGCCCACTGTCATCCTCGTACCCCATCCTAACCAACCATCCAACCCTAACCAACCCTTCTTAACGATGGTACCCCGCCAGCCCAGCCCCCCCTCTAACCCTCCCAGTCAGCCGCGTCGGGTCCTGGAGGTGGGAGAGGCTGGTCCACCAGGCTACATGAGGAGGGTAACAGTCAGGAGAGGATCAGATGACTCATCCTCCACACCTGTTAAAGGATTCGCTGGAGCACCAGGTCAGTAGTGATGGGGATGTGGATGGAGTTACCACCAAAATGTTGCCCAAGTGTTTTAAATGGTATGAGAGATTATAACCAAGTGAATGTTTTCTAAACCACCAGGATACAACCCTCCCGAAAAGCCATTCTCCTTCAACAAACATGAGACGATCCCAGTAGCTGCCAAGGTCCCCTGGAACCCAGCGTCACAGACCCCACTAGTCACACCAGGTAACACAACTACACCTATACCCATACTAGAACAACAATGTAAACTATCAGTGAAATGCTTCCTGACGGGCCCTTCCCAACAATGCAGAGAGAAAGTAAACAACAGGTGTAACAGTGAAATGCTTCCTGACGGGCCCTTCCCAACAATGCAGAGAGAGAGTAAACAACAGGTGTAACAGTGAAATGCTTCCTGACGGGCCCTTCCCAACAATGCAGAGAGAAAGTAAACAACAGGTGTAACAGTGAAATGCTTCCTGACAATGCAGAGAGAAAAACATTAGAAATAGTAGAAAAATATGATAACTTGGCTATATACACAGGGTACCAGTACTGAGTCGATGTGTAGGGGTATGAGTTCATTGAGGTACAGTGCCTTCAGAAAATATTCACACACCCTTATTTTTTGCCAAAAATGCAATACCCCGTAATGACAGAATACCCCGTAATGACTCAATACCCCGTAATGACTCAATACCCCGTAATGACTCAATACCCCGTAATGACACAATACCCCGCAGTGACACAATAACCCGCAGTGACTCAATAACCCGCAGTGACTCAATAACCCGCAGTGACTCAATAACCCGCAGTGACTCAATACCCCGCAGTGACTCAATACCTCGCAGTGACACAATAGCCCGTAATGACACAATACCCCGTAATGACACAATACCCCGTAATGATACCCCATAATGACTCAATACCCCATAATGACTCAATAGCCCATAATGACTCAATAGCCCATAATGACATAATGACACAATACCCCATAATGACACAATACCCCATAATGACACAATACCCCGTAATGATACCCCATAATGACTCAATAGCCCATAATGACTCAATAGCCCATAATAACATAATGACACAATACCCCATAATGACTCAATACCCCATAATGACTCAATACCCCGTAATGGCTCAATACCCCGTAATGACACAATACCCCATAATGACACAATACCCCGTAATGATACCCCATAATGACTCAATACCCCATAATGACTAAATAGCCCATAATGACACAATACCCCATAATGACACAATACCCCGTAATGATACCCCATAATGACTCAATACCCCATAATGACTAAATAGCCCATAATGACATAATGACACAATACCCTGTAATGACACAATACCCCATAATTACATAACAATACCCATAATGACTCAATACCCCTTATTGACTCAATACCCCGTAATTACACAATACCCCATAATGACTCAATACCCCGTAATGACATAATGACACAATACCCCGTAATGACACTACCCCATTATAACTCAATACGCCGTAATGACACAATACCCTGTAATGACACAATACCCCTTAATGACACAATACCCCGCAATGACACAATACCCCGTAATGACTCAATACCCCGTAATGACTCAATACCCCGTAATGACTCAATACCCCGTAATGACTCAATACCCTGTAATGACACAATACCCCATAATTACATCACAATAACCCATAATGACACAATACCCCATAATGACTCAATTCCCCATAATGACTCAATACCCTGCAATGACTCAATACCCCGCAATGACACACTATCCCATAATTACATCACAATACCCCGCAATGACTCAATACCCCACAATGACTCAATACCCCGCAATGACTCAATACCCCGCAATGACTCAATACCCCGTAATGACTCAATACCCTGTAATGACACAATACCCCGTAATGACACAATACCCCATAATGACTCAATACCCCGCAATGACTCAATTCCCCGCAATGACTCAATACCCCGTAATGACTCAATACCCCGTAATGACTCAATACCCCGTAATGACACAATACCCCATAATGACACAATACCCCGTAATGACACAATACCCCGTAATGACACAATACCCCTTAATTACATCACGATACCCCTTAATTACATCACAATACCCCGTAATGACTCAATACCCTGCAATGACTCAATTCCCCGCAATGACTCAATACCCCGTAATGACTCAATACCCCGTAATGACTCAATACCCCGTAATGACTCAATACCCCGCAATGACTCAATAGCCCGCAATGACTAAATACCCCGTAATGGCTCAATACCACGCAATGACTCAATACCCCATAATTACATCACAATACCACATAATGACTCAATACCCCGTAATGACTCAATACCCCGTAATGACTCAATACTTGATAATGACACAATACCCCATAATGACAAAGCAAAATGTTTTTTTTTTAAATAAATCAATCAGAAATACCTTATTTACATAATTATTCAGACCCTATGCTATAATTAAATGTTATTGGTCACAGCTGTCGTAAATTCAATTGATTGGAAAGGAACACACCTGTTTACGTAGTTGACAGTGCATGTCAGAGCAAAAACAAAGCCATGAGGTCGAAGGAATTGTCCTTAGAGCTCCGAGACAGGATTGTGTTCAGGCACAGATCTGGGGAAGGGTAACAAAACATTTCTGCAGCATTGAAGGTCCCAAGAACACAGTGGCCTCATCTTTCTTAAATGGAAGACGTTTGGAACCATCAAGACTGTTCCTAGAGCTGGCCACCGCCCGGCCAAACTGAGCAATCGGGGGAGAAGGGCCTTGGTCTAGGGAGGTGACCAAGAACCCAATGGTCACTCTGACAGACCTCCAGGGTTCCTCTGAGGAGATGGTTGTCCTCCTGGAAGGTTCTCCCATCTCTGTAGCACTCTACCAATCAGGCCTTTATGGTAGAGTGGCCAGACGGAAGCCACTCGTCAGTAAAAGGCATGTTACAGCCCACTTGGAGTTTGCCAAAAGGCACCCAAAGGACTCTCAGACCATGAGAAAAAAAATATCTGTTCTGGTGAAACCAAGATTTCTTTGGCCTGAATGTCAAGTTTAGAGGACACTAGGCACCATCCCTACAGTGAAGCATCATTTGTGAGGATGTTTTTCAGCGTCAGGGACTGGGAGACCAGTCTGGATCGAGGGAAAGATGAACAGAGCAGATTACATAAAGATCTTTGATGAAAACCTGCTCCAGAGCACTCAGGACCTCAGACTGAGTCGAAGGTTTACCTTCCAACATGACAAAGGGTCTGAATCCTTATGTAAATGTGATATTTCAGTGTTTTATTTTTAATACATTTTCAAACATTTCTAAAAACCTGTTTTAGCTTTGTCATTATGGGGTATTGTGTGTAGCTTGACGAGGGAAAAAAACTATGTAATCCATTTTAGAATAAGGCTGTGACTAACAAAGTGTGGAAAAAGTCAATGGGTCTGAATACTTTCCGAATGCACTGTAGTTCTTCAGATCCGTGCATGAACGGAGGTTATCCAGTTTATTCTCCAGTGATTGCATGTTCGCCAATAGAACAGTGGGTAGACGCAATTTATCCACTCTCCGACGTAGTCTCGTCAAGTATCCCGCATGCCGGCCTCTAGAGCGCCATTTCCTCCTCCTACGAGTGTCAGGGAGTTGGGCCTGGTCCGCAATGTTCAATATGTCTTTCGCTTACGACTAATTGAAGTAGAAGTCCTCGTCCAAATCGTGGTTAGTGATAGCTGCTCTGATGCACAGAAGCTCTTTTCGGTCACAGGAAACATTAGACCCTCCGGGGCCATTAGATCCTCTGGGGCCATTAGACCCTCTGGGGCCATTAGACCCTCTGGGGCCATTAGACCCTCTGGGGTCATTAGATCCTCTGGGGCCATTAGACCCTCCGGGGCCATTAGACCATCTGGGGCCATTAGACCCTCTGGGGCCATTAGACCCTCTGGGGCCATTAGACCCTCCGGGGCCATTAGACCCTCCGGGGCCATTAGACTCTCCGGGGCCATTAGACCCTCTGGGGCCATTAGACCCTCTGGGGCCATTAGACCCTCTGGGGCCATTAGACCCTCTGGGGCCATTAGACCCTCTGGGGCCATTAGACCCTCTAGGGCCATTAGACCCTCTGGGGCCCTGGGGCCATTAGACCCTCTGGGGCCCTGGGGCCATTAGACCCACTGGGACCATTAGACCCTCCGGGGCCATTAGACCCTCTGGGGCCATTAAACCCTCTGGGGCCATTAGATCCTCTGGGGCCATTAGATCATCTGGGGCCATTAGACCCTCTGGGGCCATTAGACCCTCTGGGGCCATTAGATCCTCTGGGGCCATTAGACCCTCTGGGGCCATTAGATCCTCTGGGGCCATTAGATCCTCTGGGGCCATTAGACCCTCTGGGGCCATTAAACCCTCTGGGGCCATTAGATCCTCTGGGGCCATTAGATCCTCTGGGGCCATTAGACCCTCTGGGGCCATTAGACCCTCTGGGGCCATTAGATCCTCTGGGGCCATTAGACCCTCTGGGGCCATTAGATCCTCTGGGGCCATTAGACCCTCTGGGGCCATTAAACCCTCTGGGGCCATTAGATCCTCTGGGGCCATTAGACCCTCTGGGGCCATTAGACCCTCCGGCTGTACACGTTTACACGCTGTACACGTTTGTGTATTCTTGTTACACAAGTATGCAGAACAGCAATGTGTCACTAATTGCATTAGGTGTACATTTAACTCCCCATAAGCACTTTGATTTAATAGCATCTGTCTGTTCTCTATCCTGTCTGTTTTGTGTCAGTGTCTTCAGACAGTAGTTTCCTGGCAGACCCCTTCTCCTTCTCTGCTGGCCTGACCACTCAGTTCTCTGGGGAGTTTGGAACCATCCTCTTCAACAAGGTGCTGGTCAACGATGGAGGACATTACAACTCTCACACAGGTAACATACACACACACACACACATACACACACACACAGAGAGAGACATCCACACACAGTATTGTACAGCTAACCTTGTGGGTACACACAATTAAGTCCCATTCAAAATCCTATTTTCCCTAACCCTAAAACTAACCCTAACTCCTAACCCTAAAACTAACCCTAGCTCCTAGCCTTAACCCTAAAACTAACCCTAACTCCAACCCTAGTTCCTAATTTTAACCCTAACACTAATTCTAACCTTAACCCTAAACCCCCTAGAAATAGTATTTGGAATTTGGGGACTAACAGTTGGTCAAATTTTTGTTTGTTTACTATTCTTGTGGGATAGCTAAACACGTCGACAAACAGACAGACAGAGAGAGATACAGACAGAGAGAGATACAGACAGAGAGAGATACAGACAGAGAGAGATACAGACAGAGAGAGATACAGACAGAGAGAGATACAGACAGAGAGAGATACAGACAGAGAGAGATACAGACAGAGAGAGATACAGACAGAGAGAGATACAGACAGAGAGAGATACAGACAGAGAGAGATACAGACAGAGAGAGATACAGACAGAGAGAGATACAGACAGAGAGAGATACAGACAGACAGAGATACAGACAGACATAAATACAGAAACACAGACAGACAGAGATACAGCCAGACAGACAGAGATACAGCCAGACAGACAGAGATACAGCCAGGCAGACAGAGATACAGCCAGGCAGACAGAGATACAGCCAGACAGACAGAGATACAGACAGACATAAATACAGAAACACAGACAGACAGACAGACATACAGCCAGACAGACAGACAGAGATACATACAGACAGACAGGCAGAGATACAGACAGACAGACAGACAGAGATACAGCCAGACAGAGATACAGCCAGACAGAGACACAAACAGACAGACATACAGCCAGACAGACAGACAGAGATACATACAGACAGACAAAGATACAGACAGAGATACAGAGATACAGAGATACAGACAGACAGACAGACAGACAGACAGACATACAGACAGAGATACAGCCAGACAGAGATACAAACAGACAGACAGACAGAGACAAACAGAGCGACATACAGCCAGACAGACAGAGATACAGACAGAGAGAGAGACAGGCAGACCTTGAGAGACAGACAGACAGAGATAAAAACAGACCCGACAGCCAGAGAGAGGGAGACAGACAGAGAGACAGACACAGACAGACAGACAGAGATACATACAGACAGGCAGAGATACAGGCAGAGATACAGACAGACAGACAGACAGACAGACAGACAGACAGACAGACAGAGATACATACAGACAGACAGACAGAGATACAGACAGACAGACAGAGATACATACAGACAGGCAGAGATACATACAGACAGGCAGAGATACATACAGACAGGCAGAGATACAGACAGACAGGCAGAGATACAGACAGACAGGCAGACAGACACAGACAGACAGGCAGACAGACACAGACAGACAGACAGACAGAGATAGACAGACAGACAGACAGACAGACAGAGATAGACAGACAGACAGAGATAGACAGACAGAGATAGACAGACAGAGACAAACAGAGAGACATACAGCCAGACAAACAGAGATACAGACAGACAGGCAGACAGAGAGAGACAGGCAGACAGAGAGAGACAGGCAGACAGAGAGAGACAGGCAGACAGAGAGAGACAGGCAGACAGAGAGAGACAGGCAGACAGAGAGAGACAGGCAGACAGAGAGAGACAGGCAGACAGAGAGAGACAGGCAGACAGAGAGAGACAGGCAGACAGAGAGAGACAGGCAGACAGAGAGAGACAGGCAGACAGAGAGAGACAGGCAGACAGAGAGAGACAGGCAGACAGAGAGAGACAGGCAGACAGAGAGAGACAGGCAGACAGAGAGAGACAGGCAGACACAGAGAGACAGGCAGACACAGAGATACAGACAGACAGACAGGCAGAGATACATACAGACAGGCAGGCAGAGATACATACAGACAGGCAGAGATATATACAGACAGACAGAGATATATACAGACAGACAGAGATACAGACAGGCAGACAGAGACAGACAGAGATACAGACAGCCAGCCAGACAGACAGCCAGAGATTCAGACAGACAGACAGACAGACCGAGACAGACAGACAGAGACATACAGAGAGACAGACAGACAGACAGACAGGTATTTGTCAGTGTGTGTGTTGGGTGTGGTTGTAATTCTGTCAATCCAGCCATTCATGAGTAGACTTATTAGTTGACACAGTCAGGTCCCAGGAGTGGTATACAGTCGTGGCCAAAAGTTTTGAGAATGACACAAATATTAATTTTCACAAAGTCTGCTGCCTCAGTGTCTTTAGGTATTTTTGTCAGATGTTACTATGGAAAATGTAAGTATAATTACAAGCATTTCATAAGTGTCAAAGGCTTTTGTTGACAATTACATGAAGTTGATGCAAAGAGTCAATATTTGCAGTGTTGACCCTTCTTTTTCAAGTCCTCTGCAATCCGCTCTGGCATGCTGTCAATTAACTTTTGGGCCACATCCTGACTGATGGCAGCCCATTCTTGCACAATCAATGCTTGGAGTTTGTCAGAATTTGTGGGTTTTTGTTTGTCCACCCGCCTCTTGAGGATTGACCACAAGTTCTCAATGGGATTAAGGTCTGGGGAGTTTCCTAGCCATGGACCCAAAATATATATCGTCACCAAACTGTTCCTGGATGGTTGGGAGAAGTTGCTCTCGGAGGATGTGTTGGTACCATTCTTTATTCATGGCTGTGTTCTTAGGCAAAATTGTGAGTGAGCCCACTCCCTTGGCTGACAAGCAACCCCACACATGAATGGTCTCAGGATACTTTACTGATGGTAACGCTCACCTTGTCTTCTCCGGACAAGCTTTTTTCCGGATGCCCCAAACAATCGGAAAGGGGATTCATCAGAGAAAATGACTTTACCCCAGTCCTCAGCAGTCCAATCCCTGTACCTTTTGCAGAATATCAGTCTGTCCCTGATGTTTTTCCTGGAGAGAAGTGACTTCTTTGCAGCCCTTCTTGACACAAGGCCATCCTCCAAAAGTCTGGAGCTCTATAGGAGAAAGCCCTGCCTCCAGCTGTTTGCTTAGAAATTCTAGGGACAATTAGGTGGCCTGCGTCTTGTGACCGTAGCGTACGTGTAGGTATGTACGGCAGGACCAAATCAGAGAGATAGGTAGGAGCAAGCCCATGTAATGCTTTGTAGGTTAGCAGTAAAACCTTGAAATCAGCCCTTGCTTTGACAGGAAACCAGTGTAGAGAGGCTAGCACTGGAGTAATATGATCAAATTTTTTGGTTCTAGTCAGGATTCTAGCAGCCGTATTTAGCACTAACTGAAGTTTATTTAGTGCTTTATCCGGGTAGCCGGAAAGTAGAGCATTGCAGTAGTCTAACCTAGAAGTGACAAAAGCATGGATCAATTTTTTTGCATCATTTTTGGACAGAAAGTTTCTGATTTTTGCAATGTTACGTAGATGGAAAAAAGCTGTCCTTGAAATGGTCTTGATGTGTTCTTCAAAAGAGAGATCAGGGTCCAGAGTAACGCCGAGGTCCTTCACAGTTTTATTTGAGACGACTGTACAACCATTAAGATTAATTGTCAGATTCAACAGAATATCTCTTTGTTACTTGGGACCTAGAACAAGCATCTCTGTTTTGTCCGAGTTTAAAAGTAGAAAGTTTGCAGCCATCCACTTCCTTATGTCTGAAACACATGCTTCTAGCAAGGGCAATTTTGGGGCTTCACCATGTTTTATTGAAATGTACAGCTGTGTGTCATCCGCATAGCTGTGAAAGTTAACATTATGTTTTCGAATAACATCCCCAAGAGGTCAAATATATAGTGAAAACAATAGTGGTCCTAAAACGGAACCTTGAGGAACACCGAAATTTACAGTTGATTTGTCAGAGGACAAACCATTCACAGAGACAAACTGATATCTTTCCGACAGATAAGATCTAAACCAGGTCAGAACTTGTCCGTGTAGACCAATTTGGATTTCCAATCTCTCCAAAGGAATGTGGTGATCGATGGTATCAAAAGCAGCACGAAGGTCTAGAAGCACGAGGACAGATGCAGAGCCTCGGTCCGATGCCATTAAAATGTCATTTACCACCTTCACAAGTGCCGTCTCAGTGCTATGATGGGGTCTAAAACCAGACTGAAGCATTTCGTATACATTGTTTGTCTTCAGGAATGCAGTGAGTTGCTGCGCAACAGCCTTTTCTAAAATTTTTGAGAGGAATGGAAGATTCGATATAGGCCGATTTTAGTTTTTTATATTTTCTGTGTCAAGGTTTGGCTTTTACAAGAGAGGTTTTATTACTGCCACTTTTAGTGAGTTTGGTACACATCCGGTGGATAGAGAGCCGTTTATTATGTTCAACATAGGAGGGCCAAGCACAGGAAGCAGCTCTTTCAGTTGTTTAGTTGGAATAGGGTCCAGTATGCAGTTCGAAGGTTTAGAGGCCATGATTATTTTCATCATTGTGTCAAGAGATATAGTACTAAAACACTTGAGCGTCTCTCTTGATCCTAGGTCCTGGCAGAGTTGTGCAGACTCAGGACAACTGAGCTTTGAAGGAATACGCAGATTTAAGGAGGAGTCCGTAATTTGCTTTCTAATAATCATAATCTTTTTCTCAAAGAAGTTCATGAATTTATCACTGCTAAAGTGAAAGTCATCCTCTCTTGGGGAATGCTGCTTTTTAGTTAGCTTTGCGACAGTATCAAAAAGGAATTTCGGATTGTTCTTATTTTCCTCAATTAAGTTAGAAAAATAGGATGATCGAGCAGCAGTAAGGGCTCTTCGGTACTGCACAGTACTGTCTTTCCAAGCTAGTCGGAAGACTTCCTGTTTGGTGTGGCGCCATTTCCGTTCCAATTTTCTGGAAGCTTGCTTCAGAGCTCGGGTATTTTCTGTGTACCAGGGAGCTAGTTTCTTATGAGAAATGTTTTTAATTTTTAGGGGTGCAACTGCATCTAGGGTATTGCGCAAGGTTAAATTGAGTTCCTCAGTTAGGTGGTTAACTGATTTTTGTCATCTGGCGTCCTTGGGTAGACAGAGGGAATCTGGAAGGACATCAAAGGAATCTTTGTGTTGTCTGTGAATTTATAGCACGACTTTTGATGTTCCTTGGTTGGGGTAGGAGCAGATTATTTGTTGCAATTGCAAACGTAATAAAATGGTGGTCCGATAGTCCAGGATTATGAGGAAAAACATTAAGATCCACAACATTTATTCCATGGGACAAAACTAGGTCCAGCGTATGACTGTGACAGTGAGTGGGTCCAGAGACATGTTGGACAAAACCCACTGAGTCGATGATGGCTCCGAAAGCCTTTTGGAGTGGGTCTGTGGACTTTTCCATGTGAATATTAAAGTCACCAAAGATTAGAATATTATCTGCTATGACTACAAGGTCCGATAGGAATTCAGGGAACTCAGTGAGGAACGCTGTATATGGCCCAGGAGGCCTGTAAACAGTAGCTATAAAAAGTGATTGAGTAGGCTGCATAGATTTCATGACTAGAAGCTCAAAAGACGAAAACGTCATTTTTTGGGGGGTAAATTGAAATTTGGTATCGTAAATGTTAGCAACACCTCTGCCTTTGCGGGATGCACGGGGGATATGGTCACTAGTGTAGCAAGGAGGTGAGGCCTCATTTAACACAGTAAATTAATCAAGCTTAAGCCATGTTTCAGTCAGGCCAATCACATCAAGATTATGATCAGTGATTAGTTCATTGACTATAATTGCCTTTGAAGTAAGGGATCTAACATTAAGTAGCCCTATTTTGAGATGTGAGGTATCATGATCTCTTTCAATAATGACAGGAATGGAGGTGGTCTTTATCCTAGTGAGATTGCTAAGGCGAACACCGCCATGTTTAGTTTTGCCCAACCTAGGTCGAGGCACAGACACAGTCTCAATGGTGATAGCTGAGCTGACTACACTGACTGTGCTAGTGGCAGACTCCACTATGCTGGCAGGCTGGCTAAAAGCCTGTCACCCTATTTCATTGTGGAGCTAGAGGAGTTAGAGCCCTGTCTATGTTGGTAGATAAAATGAGAGCACCCCTCCAGCTAGGATGGAGTCCGTCACTCCTCAGCAGGTCAGGCTTGGTCCTGTTTGTGGGTGAGTCCCAGAAAGAGGGCCAATTATCTACAAATTATATATTTTGGGAGGGGCAGAAAACAGTTTTCAACCAGCGATTGAGTTGTGAGACTCTGCTGTAGAGCTCATCACTCCCCCTAACTGGGAGGGGGCCAGAGACAATTACTCGATGCCGACACATCTTTCTAGCTGATTTACACGCAGAAGCTATGTTGCGCTTGGTGATCTCTGACTGTTTCATCCTAACATCGTTGGTGCCGACGTGGATAGCAATATCTCTATACTCTCTACACTCGGCAGTTTTAGCTTTAGCCAGCACCATCTTCAGATTAGCCTTAACGTCGGTAGCCCTGCCCCCCGGTAAACAGTGTATGATCGCTGGATGATTTGTTTTAAGTCTAATACTGCGGGTAATGGAGTCGCCAATGACTAGAGTTTTCAATTTGTCAGAGCTAATGGTGGGAAGCTTCGGCGTCTCAGACCCCTTAACGGGAGGAGTAGAGACCAGAGAAGACTCGGCCTCTGACTCCGACCCGCTGCTTAATGGGGAAAACCGGTTGAAAGTTTCTGTCGGCTGAATGAGCGACACTGGTTGTGCGTTCCTACCTCATTTCCTTCCAGAAACCGTGAGAAAGTTGTCCGGCTGCGGGGACTGTGCCAGTGGATTTATACTACTATCTGTACTTACTGGTGGCACAGACGCTGTTTCATCCTTTCCTACACTGAAATTACCCTTGCCTAACGATTGCGTCTGAAGCTGGGCTTGTAGCACAGCTATCCTCGCCGTAAGGCGAGTACAGCGACTGCAATTAGAAGGCATCATGGTATTGTTACTACTTAGCTTCGGCTGTTGGAGGTCCTGACGAATCGTGTCCAGATAAAGCGTCCGGAGTGAAAAAGTTGAGGAAAAAAAAAAAAAAAAATATATATATATATATATATATATATATATATATATATATATATAAACGGTAATTAAAAAGTAAAAACCATAAATTTGTCAGGTAGCAAAACAGGTTGGCAACAAAACGCACAGCAACTCGAAAACAAGTCTGCAAGTTGTGACCGGAAAGTTGTGACCGCACCACCCTCCTTTTTAAGCTTCCAGTCTGTTATTCAAACTCAATCAGCATGACAGAGTGATCTCCAGCCTTGTCCTCGTCAACACTCACACCTGTGTTAACGAGAGAATCACTGACATGATGTCAGCTGGTCCTTTTGTGGCAGGCCTGAAATGCAGTGGAAATGTTTTTGGGGATTCAGTTAATTTTCATTGCAAAGAAGGACTTTGCAATTTATCTGATCACTCTTCATAACATTCTGGAGTATATGCAAATTGCCATCATACAGTCTGAGGCAGCAGACTTTGTTAAAATTAATATTTGTGTCATTCTCAACTTTTGGCCACGACTGTAAGTGAGGCAGGGTTCAGTGTTGACCTGGGTTTGGGTTATGTTACTAGGGTTACCTAGGGATGGTTTTCAAAACACAGACACAGACTAATATAATATTTTCCCTCTCTCTCTCCAGGTATCTTCACGATACCGATGGAAGGGCGTTACCTGATCTCAGGAGTTCTGATGGCTCGGCAGGGGAAGGGACTGGAGGCTGTTTTGTCTGTCTCCAACCGTAGTGTCCATAGGCTGATGAGCTCCGCGTCTGGAGCAGGGACAGTGGCCCAGGACAGTTGTCCCTGTGGAGGCTCTATCTCGTTCAGCCTGATCCTGTCTCTGAGGCAAGGGGACCACGTAGCTCTGGTCCGGACCGCAGGGCAGCTGGCCACCACAGAGTCCAGAGACATCCTATCAACATTCAGCGCCATCTTCCTCTATGCCCCGCAGCCAATCACCAGATAGTTACCACTGGGCCAACCAATCACACAGCAAGGACTTGGTCATGTACATTCCACAACCAATCAGAAAGCAGGAATACATTTAAACAGACACCAGAAATCCAATCAGCTGCAACCCTGCAGTTGTTCAGAATAATGATTTGTATCAAAGATATTCACCATGTAAAAAGTAATTCTGCAACCCTGCAGTTGTTCAGAATAATGATTTGTATCATAGATATAGATATTCACCATGTAAAAAGTAATTCTATGCTCGCCTTTTTACTGAACAATTATGCCAAAGATATAAAAAAATATTAAGTGTTAATTCATGTATTTGACAATTTGGATATCTGTTTTTTTTCTACCTTTTGTTTTAAAACATTTTCCTAAATTAACATTTATACAATTATATATGTACTTTTTTTTCTTTAAATAAATGTCAGAGGGAAGAGACAACCATATAGTTTAATCAGTATTCCATACCACATCCTGTTTAGATTAATCTGTTTTACAGGTTATTCCATACCAAAACACTGTTACCATTAGTAAAACAGTAGGGTTGATTCATTCCTTCACGTATGTTGTCAATAAACCCATTTGAAGATTTGTCTGATAGTTGGATGGATGGTGTTAACATGGATTCAGATAGCATGTGTCTCAGGGTTGGGTTAGACGGTTTAACATGGATTCAGATATCATGTGTCTCAGGTTGGGTTAGACGGTTTAACATGGATTCAGATAGCATGTGTCTCAGGTTGGGTTAGACGGTTTAACATGGATTCAGATAGCATGTGTCTCAGGTTGGGTTAGACGGTTTAACATGGATTCGGATAGCATGTGTCTCAGGTTGGGTTAGACGGTTTAACATGGATTCAGATAGCATGTGTCTCGAGGTTGGGTTAGACGTTGGTTTAACATGGATCCAGATAGCATGTGTCTCAGGGTTGGGTTAGACGTTGGTTTAACATGGATCCAGATAGCATGTGTCTCAGGGTTGTGTTAGACGGTTTAACATGGATTCAGATAGCATGTGTCTCAGGGTTGGGTTAGAGGGTTTAACATGGATTCAGATAGCATGTGTCTCAGGGTTGGGTTAGACGTTGGTTTAACATGGATGCAGATAGCATGTGTCTCAGGGTTTGGTTAGACGGTTTAACATGGATCCAGATAGCATGTGTCTCAGGGTTGGGTTAGACGTTGGTTTAACATGGATTCAGATAGCATGTGTCTCAGGGTTGGGTTAGACGGTTTAAAAGGGATCGGGATAGCATGTGTCTCAGGGTTGGGTTAGACGTTGGTTTAACATGGATTCAGATAGCATGTGTCTCAGGGTTGGGTTACACGGTTTAAAAGGGATACGGATAGCATGTGTCTCATGGTTGGGTTAGACGTTGGTTTAACATGGATTCAGATAGCATGTGTCTCAGGGTTGGGTTAGACGTTGGTTTAACATGAATCCAGATAGCATGTGTCTCAGGGTTGGGTTAGACGTTGGTTTAACATGGATCCAGATAGCATGTGTCTCAGTGTTGGGTTAGATGGTTTAACATGGATTCAGATAGCATGTGTCTCAGCGCTGGGTTAGACAGTTTAACATGGATCCAGATAGCATGTGTCTCGGGGTTGGGTTAGACGTTGGTTTAACATGGATTCAGAGAGCATGTGTCTCGAGGTTGGGTTAGACGTTGGTTTAACATGGATTCAGATTGCATGTGTCTCATGGATGGGTTAGACGGTTTAACATGGATCCAGATAGCATGTGTCTCAGGGTTGGGTTAGACAGTTTAACGTGGATTCAGATAGCATGTGTCTCAGCATTGGGTTAGACGGTTTAACATGGATCCAGATAGCATGTGTCTCAGGGTTGGGTTAGACGGATTAACATGGATTCAGATAGCATGTGTCTCAGGGTTGGGTTAGACGTTGGTTTAACGTGAATCCAGATAGCATTTGTCTCAGGGTTGGGGTAGACGTTGGTTTAACATGGATTCAGATAGCATGTGTCTCAGGGTTGGGTTAGACGTTGGTTTAACATGGATTCAGATAGCATGTGTCTCAGGGTTGGGTTAGACGGTTTAACATGGATTCAGATAGCATGTGTCTCAGCGTTGGGTTAGACGGTTTAAAGGGGATCCGGATGGCATGTGTCTCAGGGTTGGGTTAGACGTTGGTTTAACATGGATCCAGATAGCATGTGTCTCAGGGTTGGGTTAGAGGGTTTAACATGGATTCAGATAGCATGTGTCTCAGGGTTGGGTTAGACGGTTTAACATGGATCCAGATAGCATGTGTCTCAGGGTTGGGTTAGACGTTGGTTTAACATGGATTCAGATAGCATGTGTCTCAGGGTTGGGTTAGACGGTTTAAAAGGGATCGGGATAGCATGTGTCTCAGGGTTGGGTTAGACGTTGGTTTAACATGGATTCAGATAGCATGTGTCTCAGGGTTGGGTTAGACGTTGGTTTAACATGAATCCAGATAGCATGTGTCTCAGGGTTGGGTTAGACGTTGGTTTAACATGGATCCAGATAGCATGTGTCTCAGTGTTGGGTTAGACAGTTTAACATGGATCCAGATAGCATGTGTCTCGGGGTTGGGTTAGACGTTGGTTTAACATGGATTCAGATAGCATGTGTCTCAGGGTTGGGTTAGACGTTGGTTTAACATGAATCCAGATAGCATGTGTCTCAGTGTTGGGTTAGACAGTTTAACATGGATCCAGATAGCATGTGTCTCGGGGTTGGGTTAGACGTTGGTTTAACATGGATTCAGAGAGCATGTGTCTTCAGGTTGGGTTAGACGTTGGTTTAACATGGATTCAGATTGCATGTGTCTCATGGTTGGGTTAGACGGTTTAACATGGATCCAGATAGCATGTGTCTCAGGGTTGGGTTAGACAGTTTAACGTGGATTCAGATAGCATGTGTCTCAGCATTGGGTTAGACGGTTTAACATGGATCCAGATAGCATGTGTCTCAGGGTTGGGTTAGACGGATTAACATGGATTCAGATAGCATGTGTCTCAGGGTTGGGTTAGACGTTGGTTTAACATGAATCCAGATAGCATGTGTCTCAGGGTTGGGTTAGACGTTGGTTTAACATGGATTCAGATAGCATGTGTCTCAGGGTTGGGTTAGACGTTGGTTTAACATGGATTCAGATAGCATGTGTCTCAGGGTTGGGTTAGACGGTTTAACATGGATTCAGATAGCATGTGTCTCGGGGTTGGGTTAGACGTTGGTTTAACATGGTTCAGATAGCATGTGTCTCGAGGTTGGGTAAGACGTTGGTTTAACATGGATCCAGATAGCATGTGTCTCAGGGTTGGGTTAGACGGTTTAAAAGGGATCCGGATAGCATGTGTCTCAGGGTTGGGTTAGACGTTGGTTTAACATGGATTCAGATAGCATGTGTCTCAGGGTTGGGTTAGACGGTTTGACATGGATTCAGATAGCATGTGTCTCAGCGTTGGGTTGACAGTTTAACATGGATCCAGATAAAATGTGTCTCAGGGTTGTGTTAGACGGTTTGACATGGATTCAGATAGCATGTGTCTCAGGGTTGGGTTAGACGGTTTAAAAGGGATCCGGATAGCATGTGTCTCAGGGTTGGGTTAGACGGTTTGGCATGGATTCAGATAGCATGTGTCTCAGGGTTGGGTTAGACATTGGTTTAACATGGATCCAGATAGCTTGTGTCTCAGGTTTGGGTTAGACGTTGGTTTAACACGGATTCAGATAGCATGTGTCTCAGGGTTGGGTTAGACGGTTTAACATGGATTCAGATAGCATGTGACTCGGGGTTGGGTTAGACGGTTTAAACATGGATACAGATAGCATGTGTCTCAGTGTTGGGTTAGACGGTTTAAAAGGGATCCGGATAGCATGTGTCTCAGGGTTGGGTTAGACGGTTTAACATGGATTCAAATAGCATGTGTCTCAGGGTTGGGTTAGACGTTGGTTTAACATGGATTCAGATAGCATGTGTCTCAGGGTTAGGTTAGACGGTTTAACATGGATTCAGATAGCATGTGTCTCGGGGTTGGGTTAGACGTTGGTTTAACATGGTTCAGATAGCATGTGCCTCGAGGTTGGGTTAGACGTTGGTTTAACATGGATCCAGATAGCATGTGTCTCAGGGTTGGGTTAGACGGTTTAAAAGGGATCCGGATAGCATGTGTCTCAGGGTTGGGTTAGACGTTGGTTTAACATGGATTCAGATAGCATGTGTCTCAGGGTTGGGTTAGACGGTTTGACATGGATTCAGATAGCATGTGTCTCAGCGTTGGGTTGACAGTTTAACATGGATCCAGATAGCATGTGTCTCAGGGTTGTGTTAGACGGTTTGACAAGGATTCAGATAGCATGTGTCTCAGGGTTGGGTTAGACGGTTTAAAAGGGATCCGGATAGCATGTGTCTCAGGGTTGGGTTAGACGGTTTGGCATGGATTCAGATAGCATGTGTCTCAGGGTTGGGTTTGACGGATTAACATGGATTCAGATAGCATGTGTCTCAGGGTTGGGTTAGACATTGGTTTAACATGGATTCAGATAGCATGTGTCTCAGGTTTGGGTTAGATGTTGGTTTAACACGGATTCAGATAGCATGTGTCTCAGGGTTGGGTTAGACGGTTTAACATGGATTCAGATAGCATGTGTCTCAGCGTTGGGTTAGACGGTTTAACATGGATCGAGATAGCATGTGTCTCAGGGTTGTGTTAGACGGTTTGACATGGATACAGAGCATGTGTCTCAGTGTTGGGTTAGACGGTTTAAAAGGGATCCGGATAGCATGTGTCTCAGGGTTGGGTTAGACGTTGGTTTAACATGGATTCAGATAGCATGTGTCTCAGGGTTGGGTTAGACGGTTTAAAAGGGATCGGATAGCATGTGTCTCAGGGTTGGGTTAGACGGTTTGACATGGATTCAGATAGCATGTGTCTCAGCGTTGGGTTGACAGTTTAACATGGATTCAGATAGCATGTGTCTCAGGGTTGGGTTAGACATTGTTTTAACATGGATTCAGATAGCATGTGTCTCAGGTTTGGGTTAGACGTTGGTTTAACACGGATTCAGGTAGCATGTGTCTCAGGGTTGGGTTAGACGGTTTAACATGGATTCAGATAGCATGTGACTCGGGGTTGGGTTAGACGGTTTAAACATGGATACAGATAGCATGTGTCTCAGGGTTGGGTTAGACGGTTTAACATGGATTCAAATAGCATGTGTCTCAGGGTTGGGTTAGACGTTGGTTTAACATGGATTCAGATAGCATGTGTCTCAGGGTTAGGTTAGACGGTTTAACATGGATTCAGATAGCATGTGTCTCGGGGTTGGGTTAGACGTTGGTTTAACATGGTTCAGATAGCATGTGCCTCGAGGTTGGGTTAGACGTTGGTTTAACATGGATCCAGATAGCATGTGTCTCAGGGTTGGGTTAGACGGTTTAAAAGGGATCCGGATAGCATGTGTCTCAGGGTTGGGTTAGACGTTGGTTTAACATGGATTCAGATAGCATGTGTCTCAGGGTTGGGTTAGACGGTTTGACATGGATTCAGATAGCATGTGTCTCAGCGTTGGGTTGACAGTTTAACATGGATCCAGATAGCATGTGTCTCAGGGTTGTGTTAGACGGTTTGACAAGGATTCAGATAGCATGTGTCTCAGGGTTGGGTTAGACGGTTTAAAAGGGATCCGGATAGCATGTGTCTCAGGGTTGGGTTAGACGGTTTGGCATGGATTCAGATAGCATGTGTCTCAGGGTTGGGTTTGACGGATTAACATGGATTCAGATAGCATGTGTCTCAGGGTTGGGTTAGACATTGGTTTAACATGGATTCAGATAGCATGTGTCTCAGGTTTGGGTTAGATGTTGTTTTAACACGGATTCAGATAGCATGTGTCTCAGGGTTGGGTTCGACGGTTTAACATGGATTCAGATAGCATGTGACTCGGGGTTGGGTTAGACGGTTTAAACATGGATACAGAGCATGTGTCTCAGTGTTGGGTTAGACGGTTTAAAAGGGATCCGGATAGCATGTGTCTCAGGGTTGGGTTAGACGGTTTAACATGGATTCAGATAGCATGTGTCTCAGCGTTGGGTTAGACGGTTTAACATGGATCGAGATAGCATGTGTCTCAGGGTTGTGTTAGACGGTTTAACATGGATCCAGATAGCATGTGTCTCAGGGTTGGGTTAGACAGTTTAACGTGGATTCAGATAGCATGTGTCTCAGCATTGGGTTAGACGGTTTAACATGGATCCAGATAGCATGTGTCTCAGGGTTGGGTTAGACGGATTAACATGGATTCAGATAGCATGTGTCTCAGGGTTGGGTTAGACGTTGGTTTAACGTGAATCCAGATAGCATTTGTCTCAGGGTTGGGGTAGACGTTGGTTTAACATGGATTCAGATAGCATGTGTCTCAGGGTTGGGTTAGACGTTGGTTTAACATGGATTCAGATAGCATGTGTCTCAGGGTTGGGTTAGACGGTTTAACATGGATTCAGATAGCATGTGTCTCAGCGTTGGGTTAGACGGTTTAAAGGGGATCCAGATAGCATGTTTCTCAGGGTTGGGTTAGACGTTGGTTTAACATGGATTCAGATAGCATGTGTCTCAGGGTTGGGTTAGACGGTTTAAAAGGGATCGGGATAGCATGTGTCTCAGGGTTGGGTTAGACGTTGGTTTAACATGGATTCAGATAGCATGTGTCTCAGGGTTGGGTTAGACGTTGGTTTAACATGAATCCAGATAGCATGTGTCTCAGGGTTGGGTTAGACGTTGGTTTAACATGGATCCAGATAGCATGTGTCTCAGTGTTGGGTTAGACAGTTTAACATGGATCCAGATAGCATGTGTCTCGGGGTTGGGTTAGACGTTGGTTTAACATGGATTCAGATAGCATGTGTCTCAGGGTTGGGTTAGACGTTGGTTTAACATGAATCCAGATAGCATGTGTCTCAGGGTTGGGTTAGACGTTGGTTTAACATGGATCCAGATAGCATGTGTCTCAGTGTTGGGTTAGACAGTTTAACATGGATCCAGATAGCATGTGTCTCGGGGTTGGGTTAGACGTTGGTTTAACATGGATTCAGAGAGCATGTGTCTTCAGGTTGGGTTAGACGTTGGTTTAACATGGATTCAGATTGCATGTGTCTCATGGTTGGGTTAGACGGTTTAACATGGATCCAGATAGCATGTGTCTCAGGGTTGGGTTAGACAGTTTAACGTGGATTCAGATAGCATGTGTCTCAGCATTGGGTTAGACGGTTTAACATGGATCCAGATAGCATGTGTCTCAGGGTTGGGTTAGACGGATTAACATGGATTCAGATAGCATGTGTCTCAGGGTTGGGTTAGACGTTGGTTTAACATGAATCCAGATAGCATGTGTCTCAGGGTTGGGTTAGACGTTGGTTTAACATGGATTCAGATAGCATGTGTCTCAGGGTTGGGTTAGACGTTGGTTTAACATGGATTCAGATAGCATGTGTCTCAGGGTTGGGTTAGACGGTTTAACATGGATTCAGATAGCATGTGTCTCGGGGTTGGGTTAGACGTTGGTTTAACATGGTTCAGATAGCATGTGTCTCGAGGTTGGGTAAGACGTTGGTTTAACATGGATCCAGATAGCATGTGTCTCAGGGTTGGGTTAGACGGTTTAAAAGGGATCCGGATAGCATGTGTCTCAGGGTTGGGTTAGACGTTGGTTTAACATGGATTCAGATAGCATGTGTCTCAGGGTTGGGTTAGACGGTTTGACATGGATTCAGATAGCATGTGTCTCAGCGTTGGGTTGACGGTTTAACATGGATCCAGATAGCATGTGTCTCAGGGTTGTGTTAGACGGTTTGACATGGATTCAGATAGCATGTGTCTCAGGGTTGGGTTAGACGGTTTAAAAGGGATCCGGATAGCATGTGTCTCAGGGTTGGGTTAGACGGTTTGGCATGGATTCAGATAGCATGTGTGTCAGGGTTGGGTTTGACGGATTAACATGGATTCAGATAGCATGTGTCTCAGGGTTGGGTTAGACATTGGTTTAACATGGATCCAGATAGCTTGTGTCTCAGGTTTGGGTTAGACGTTGGTTTAACACGGATTCAGATAGCATGTGTCTCAGGGTTGGGTTAGACGGTTTAACATGGATTCAGATAGCATGTGACTCGGGGTTGGGTTAGACGGTTTAAACATGGATACAGATAGCATGTGTCTCAGTGTTGGGTTAGACGGTTTAAAAGGGATCCGGATAGCATGTGTCTCAGGGTTGGGTTAGACGGTTTAACATGGATTCAAATAGCATGTGTCTCAGGGTTGGGTTAGACGTTGGTTTAACATGGATTCAGATAGCATGTGTCTCAGGGTTAGGTTAGACGGTTTAACATGGATTCAGATAGCATGTGTCTCGGGGTTGGGTTAGACGTTGGTTTAACATGGTTCAGATAGCATGTGCCTCGAGGTTGGGTTAGACGTTGGTTTAACATGGATCCAGATAGCATGTGTCTCAGGGTTGGGTTAGACGGTTTAAAAGGGATCCGGATAGCATGTGTCTCAGGGTTGGGTTAGACGTTGGTTTAACATGGATTCAGATAGCATGTGTCTCAGGGTTGGGTTAGACGGTTTGACATGGATTCAGATAGCATGTGTCTCAGCGTTGGGTTGACAGTTTAACATGGATCCAGATAGCATGTGTCTCAGGGTTGTGTTAGACGGTTTGACAAGGATTCAGATAGCATGTGTCTCAGGGTTGGGTTAGACGGTTTAAAAGGGATCCGGATAGCATGTGTCTCAGGGTTGGGTTAGACGGTTTGGCATGGATTCAGATAGCATGTGTCTCAGGGTTGGGTTTGACGGATTAACATGGATTCAGATAGCATGTGTCTCAGGGTTGGGTTAGACATTGGTTTAACATGGATTCAGATAGCATGTGTCTCAGGTTTGGGTTAGATGTTGGTTTAACACGGATTCAGATAGCATGTGTCTCAGGGTTGGGTTAGACGGTTTAACATGGATTCAGATAGCATGTGTCTCAGCGTTGGGTTAGACGGTTTAACATGGATCGAGATAGCATGTGTCTCAGGGTTGTGTTAGACGGTTTGACATGGATACAGAGCATGTGTCTCAGTGTTGGGTTAGACGGTTTAAAAGGGATCCGGATAGCATGTGTCTCAGGGTTGGGTTAGACGTTGGTTTAACATGGATTCAGATAGCATGTGTCTCAGGGTTGGGTTAGACGGTTTAAAAGGGATCGGATAGCATGTGTCTCAGGGTTGGATTAGACGGTTTGACATGGATTCAGATAGCATGTGTCTCAGCGTTGGGTTGACAGTTTAACATGGATTCAGATAGCATGTGTCTCAGGGTTGGGTTAGACATTGTTTTAACATGGATTCAGATAGCATGTGTCTCAGGTTTGGGTTAGACGTTGGTTTAACACGGATTCAGGTAGCATGTGTCTCAGGGTTGGGTTAGACGGTTTAACATGGATTCAGATAGCATGTGACTCGGGGTTGGGTTAGACGGTTTAAACATGGATACAGATAGCATGTGTCTCAGGGTTGGGTTAGACGGTTTAACATGGATTCAAATAGCATGTGTCTCAGGGTTGGGTTAGATGTTGGTTTAACACGGATTCAGATAGCATGTGTCTCAGGGTTGGGTTAGACGGTTTAACATGGATTCAGATAGCATGTGTCTCAGCGTTGGGTTAGACGGTTTAACATGGATCGAGATAGCATGTGTCTCAGGGTTGTGTTAGACGGTTTGACATGGATACAGAGCATGTGTCTCAGTGTTGGGTTAGACGGTTTAAAAGGGATCCGGATAGCATGTGTCTCAGGGTTGGGTTAGACGTTGGTTTAACATGGATTCAGATAGCATGTGTCTCAGGGTTGGGTTAGACGGTTTAAAAGGGATCGGATAGCATGTGTCTCAGGGTTGGGTTAGACGGTTTGACATGGATTCAGATAGCATGTGTCTCAGCGTTGGGTTGACAGTTTAACATGGATTCAGATAGCATGTGTCTCAGGGTTGGGTTAGACATTGTTTTAACATGGATTCAGATAGCATATGTCTCAGGTTTGGGTTAGACGTTGGTTTAACACGGATTCAGGTAGCATGTGTCTCAGGGTTGGGTTAGACGGTTTAACATGGATTCAGATAGCATGTGACTCGGGGTTGGGTTAGACGGTTTAAACATGGATACAGATAGCATGTGTCTCAGGGTTGGGTTAGACGGTTTAACATGGATTCAAATAGCATGTGTCTCAGGGTTGGGTTAGACGTTGGTTTAACATGGATTCAGATAGCATGTGTCTCAGGGTTAGGTTAGACGTTGGTTTAACATGGTTCAGATAGCATGTGCCTCGAGGTTGGGTTAGACGTTGGTTTAACATGGATCCAGATAGCATGTGTCTCAGGGTTGGGTTAGACGGTTTAAAAGGGATCCGGATAGCATGTGTCTCAGGGTTGGGTTAGACGTTGGTTTAACATGGATTCAGATAGCATGTGTCTCAGGGTTGGGTTAGACGGTTTGACATGGATTCAGATAGCATGTGTCTCAGCGTTGGGTTGACAGTTTAACATGGATCCAGATAGCATGTGTCTCAGGGTTGTGTTAGACGGTTTGACAAGGATTCAGATAGCATGTGTCTCAGGGTTGGGTTAGACGGTTTAAAAGGGATCCGGATAGCATGTGTCTCAGGGTTGGGTTAGACGTTGGTTTAACATGGATTCAGATAGCATGTGTCTCAGGGTTGGGTTAGACGGTTTAAAAGGGATCGGATAGCATGTGTCTCAGGGTTGGGTTAGACGGTTTGACATGGATTCAGATAGCATGTGTCTCAGCGTTGGGTTGACAGTTTAACATGGATTCAGATAGCATGTGTCTCAGGGTTGGGTTAGACATTGTTTTAACATGGATTCAGATAGCATGTGTCTCAGGTTTGGGTTAGACATTGGTTTAACACGGATTCAGGTAGCATGTGTCTCAGGGTTGGGTTAGACGGTTTAACATGGATTCAGATAGCATGTGACTCGGGGTTGGGTTAGACGGTTTAAACATGGATACAGATAGCATGTGTCTCAGGGTTGGGTTAGACGGTTTAACATGGATTCAAATAGCATGTGTCTCAGGGTTGGGTTAGACGTTGGTTTAACATGGATTCAGATAGCATGTGTCTCAGGGTTAGGTTAGACGTTGGTTTAACATGGTTCAGATAGCATGTGCCTCGAGGTTGGGTTAGACGTTGGTTTAACATGGATCCAGATAGCATGTGTCTCAGGGTTGGGTTAGACGGTTTAAAAGGGATCCAGATAGCATGTGTCTCAGGGTTGGGTTAGACGTTGGTTTAACATGGATTCAGATAGCATGTGTCTCAGGGTTGGGTTAGACGGTTTGACATGGATTCAGATAGCATGTGTCTCAGCGTTGGGTTGACAGTTTAACATGGATCCAGATAGCATGTGTCTCAGGGTTGTGTTAGACGGTTTGACAAGGATTCAGATAGCATGTGTCTCAGGGTTGGGTTAGACGGTTTAAAAGGGATCCGGATAGCATGTGTCTCAGGGTTGGGTTAGACGGTTTGGCATGGATTCAGATAGCATGTGTCTCAGGGTTGGGTTTGACGGATTAACATGGATTCAGATAGCATGTGTCTCAGGGTTGGGTTAGACATTGGTTTAACATGGATTCAGATAGCATGTGTCTCAGGTTTGGGTTAGATGTTGGTTTAACACGGATTCAGATAGCATGTGTCTCAGGGTTGGGTTCGACGGTTTAACATGGATTCAGATAGCATGTGACTCGGGGTTGGGTTAGACGGTTTAAACATGGATACAGAGCATGTGTCTCAGTGTTGGGTTAGACGGTTTAAAAGGGATCCGGATAGCATGTGTCTCAGGGTTGGGTTAGACGGTTTAACATGGATTCAGATAGCATGTGTCTCAGCGTTGGGTTAGACGGTTTAACATGGATCGAGATAGCATGTGTCTCAGGGTTGTGTTAGACGGTTTGACATGGATTCAGATAGCATGTGTCTCAGCGTTGGGTTAGACGGTTTAAAAGGGATCCGGATAGCATGTGTCTCAGGGTTGGGTTAGACGTTGGTTTAACATGGATTCAGATAGCATGTGTCTCAGGGTTGGGTTAGACGTTGGTTTAACATGGATTCAGATAGCATGTGTCTCAGAGTTGGGTTAGACGGTTTGACATGGATTCAGATAGCATGTGTCTCAGGGTTGGGTTAGACGGTTTAACATGGATTCAGATAGCATGTGTCTCGGGGTTGGGTTAGACGTTGGTTTAACATGGATTCAGATAGCATGTGTCTCAGGTTTGGGTTAGATGTTGGTTTAACACGGATTCAGATAGCATGTGTCTCAGGGTTGGGTTAGACGGTTTAACATGGATTCAGATAGCATGTGTCTCAGCGTTGGGTTAGACGGTTTAACATGGATCGAGATAGCATGTGTCTCAGGGTTGTGTTAGACGGTTTGACATGGATACAGAGCATGTGTCTCAGTGTTGGGTTAGACGGTTTAAAAGGGATCCGGATAGCATGTGTCTCAGGGTTGGTTTAGACGTTGGTTTAACATGGATTCAGATAGCATGTGTCTCAGGGTTGGGTTAGACGGTTTAAAAGGGATCGGATAGCATGTGTCTCAGGGTTGGGTTAGACGGTTTGACATGGATTCAGATAGCATGTGTCTCAGTGTTGGGTTGACAGTTTAAAATGGATTCAGATAGCATGTGTCTCAGGGTTGGGTTAGACATTGTTTTAACATGGATTCAGATAGCATGTGTCTCAGGTTTGGGTTAGACGTTGGTTTAACACGGATTCAGGTAGCATGTGTCTCAGGGTTGGGTTAGACGGTTTAACATGGATTCAGATAGCATGTGACTCGGGGTTGGGTTAGACGGTTTAAACATGGATACAGATAGCATGTGTCTCAGGGTTGGGTTAGACTGTTTAACATGGATTCAAATAGCATGTGTCTCAGGGTTGGGTTAGACGTTGGTTTAACATGGATTCAGATAGCATGTGTCTCAGGGTTAGGTTAGACGGTTTAACATGGATTCAGATAGCATGTGTCTCGGGGTTGGGTTAGACGTTGGTTTAACATGGTTCAGATAGCATGTGCCTCGAGGTTGGGTTAGACGTTGGTTTAACATGGATCCAGATAGCATGTGTCTCAGGGTTGGGTTAGACGGTTTAAAAGGGATCCGGATAGCATGTGTCTCAGGGTTGGGTTAGACGTTGGTTTAACATGGATTCAGATAGCATGTGTCTCAGGGTTGGGTTAGACGGTTTGACATGGATTCAGATAGCATGTGTCTCAGCGTTGGGTTGACAGTTTAACATGGATCCAGATAGCATGTGTCTCAGGGTTGTGTTAGACGGTTTGACAAGGATTCAGATAGCATGTGTCTCAGGGTTGGGTTAGACGGTTTAAAAGGGATCCGGATAGCATGTGTCTCAGGGTTGGGTTAGACGGTTTGGCATGGATTCAGATAGCATGTGTCTCAGGGTTGGGTTTGACGGATTAACATGGATTCAGATAGCATGTGTCTCAGGGTTGGGTTAGACATTGGTTTAACATGGATTCAGATAGCATGTGTCTCAGGTTTGGGTTAGATGTTGGTTTAACACGGATTCAGATAGCATGTGTCTCAGGGTTGGGTTCGACGGTTTAACATGGATTCAGATAGCATGTGACTCGGGGTTGGGTTAGACGGTTTAAACATGGATACAGAGCATGTGTCTCAGTGTTGGGTTAGACGGTTTAAAAGGGATCCGGATAGCATGTGTCTCAGGGTTGGGTTAAACGTTGGTTTAACATGGATTCAGATAGCATGTGTCTCAAGGTTGGGTTAGACGGTTTAACATGGATTCAGATAGCATGTGTCTCAGCGTTGGGTTAGACGGTTTAACATGGATCGAGATAGCATGTGTCTCAGGGTTGTGTTAGACGGTTTGACATGGATTCAGATAGCATGTGTCTCAGCGTTGGGTTAGACGGTTTAAAAGGGATCCGGATAGCATGTGTCTCAGGGTTGGGTTAGACGTTGGTTTAACATGGATTCAGATAGCATGTGTCTCAGGGTTGGGTTAGACGTTGGTTTAACATGGATTCAGATAGCATGTGTCTCAGAGTTGGGTTAGACGGTTTGACATGGATTCAGATAGCATGTGTCTCAGGGTTGGGTTAGACGGTTTAACATGGATTCAGATAGCATGTGTCTCGGGGTTGGGTTAGACGTTGGTTTAACATGGATTCAGATAGCATGTGTCTCAGGGTTGGGTTAGACGTTGGTTTAACATGGATTCAGATAGCATGTGTCTCAGGGTTGGGTTAGACGTTGGTTTAACACGGATTCAGATAGCATGTGTCTCAGAGTTGGGTTAGACGGTTTGACATGGATGCAGATAGCATGTGTCTCAGGGTTGGGTTAGACGGTTTAAAAGGGATCCGGATAGCATGTGTCTCAGGGTTGGGTTAGACGGTTTAACATGGATTTAGATAGCATGTGTCTCAGCGTTGGGTTAGACGGTTTAAAAGGGATCCGGATAGCATGTGTCTCAGGGTTGGGTTAGACGTTGGTTTAACATGGATTCAGATAGCATGTGTCTCAGCGTTGGATTAGACAGTTTAACATGGATACAGATAGCATGTGTCTCAGCGTTGGGTTAGACAGTTTAACATGGATCCAGATAGCATGTGTCTCAGGGTTGGGTTAGACGGTTTAACATGGATTCAGATAGCATGTGTCTCGGGGTTGGGTTAGACGTTGGTTTAACATGGATTCAGATAGCATGTGTCTCAGAGTTGGGTTAGACGGTTTGACATGGATGCAGATAGCATGTGTCTCAGGGTTGGGTTACACGGTTTAAAAGGGATCCGGATAGCATGTGTCTCATGGTTGGGTTAGACGTTGGTTTAACATGGATTCAGATAGCATGTGTCTCAGGGTTGGGTTAGACGTTGGTTTAACATGAATCCAGATAGCATGTGTCTCAGGGTTGGGTTAGACGTTGGTTTAACATGGATTCAGATAGCATGTGTCTCAGGGTTGGGTTAGACGGTTTAACATGGATTCAGATAGCATGTGTCTCAGGGTTGGGTTTGACGGATTAACATGGATTCAGATAGCATGTGTCTCAGGGTTGGGTTAGAAGTTGGTTTAACACGGATTCAGATAGCATGTGTCTCAGGTTTGGGTTAGACGGTTTAACATGGATTCAGATAGCATGTGACTCGGGGTTGGGTTAGACGGTTTAACATGGATCCAGATAGCATGTGTCTCAGGGTTGGGTTAGACGGTTTAAACATGGATACAGATAGCATGTGTCTCAGGGTTGGGTTAGACGTTGGTTTAACATGGATTCAGATAGCATGTGTCTCAGGGTTGGGTTAAATGTTGGTTTAACATGGATTCAGATAGCATGTGTCTCAGGGTTGGGTTAGACGGTTTAAAAGGGATCCGGATAGCATGTGTCTCAGGGTTGGGTTAGACGTTGGTTTAACATGGATTCAGATAGCATGTGTCTCAGGGTTGGGTTAGACGTTGGTTTAACATGGATTCAGATAGCATGTGTCTCAGGGTTGGGTTAGACGTTGGTTTAACATGGATTCAGATAGCATGTGTCTCAGAGTTGGGTTAGACGGTTTGACATGGATGCAGATAGCATGTGTCTCAGGGTTGGGTTACGCGGTTTAAAAGGGATCCGGATAGCATGTGTCTCATGGTTGGGTTAGACGTTGGTTTAACATGGATTCAGATAGCATGTGTCTCAGGGTTGGGTTAGACGGTTTAACATGGATTCAGATAGCATGTGTCTCGGGGTTGGGTTAGACGTTGGTTTAACATGGTTCAGATAGCATGTGTCTCGAGGTTGGGTTAGACGTTGGTTTAACATGGATCCAGATAGCATGTGTCTCAGGGTTGGGTTAGACGGTTTAAAAGGGATCCGGATAGCATGTGTCTCAGGGTTGGGTTAGACGTTGGTTTAACATGGATTCAGATAGCATGTGTCTCAGGGTTGGGTTAGACGGTTTGACATGGATTCAGATAGCATGTGTCTCAGCGTTGGGTTGACAGTTTAACATGGATTCAGATAGCATGTGTCTCAGGGTTGGGTTAGACAGTTTAACATGGATCCAGATAGCATGTGTCTCAGGGTTGGGTTAGACGGATTAACATGGATTCAGATAGCATGTGTCTCGGGGTTGGGTTAGACGTTGGTTTAACATGGTTCAGATAGCATGTGTCTCGAGGTTGGGTTAGACGTTGGTTTAACATGGATTCAGATAGCATGTGTCTCAGGGTTGGGTTAGACAGTTTAACATGGATTCAGATAGCATGTGTCTCAGGGTTGGGTTAGACAGTTTAACATGGATCCAGATAGCATGTGTCTCAGGGTTGGGTTAGACGGATTAACATGGATTCAGATAGCATGTGTCTCGGGGTTGGGTTAGACGTTGGTTTAACATGGTTCAGATAGCATGTGTCTCAGCGTTGGGTTAGACAGTTTAACATGGATTCAGATAGCATGTGTCTCAGCGTTGAGTTAGACAGTTTAACATGGATCCAGATAGCATGTGTCTCAGGGTTGGGTTAGACGGTTAAACATGGATTCAGATAGCATGTGTCTCGGGTTGGGTTAGACGTTGGTTTAACATGGATTCAGATAGCATGTGTCTCGAGGTTGGGTTAGACGTTGGTTTAACATGGATCCAGATAGCATGTGTCTCAGGGTTGGGTTAGACGGTTTAACATGGATTCAGATAGCATGTGACTCGGGGTTGGGTTAGACGGTTTAACATGGATCCAGATAGCATGTGTCTCAGGGTTGGGTTAGACGGTTTAAACATGGATACAGATAGCATGTGTCTCAGGGTTGGGTTAGACGTTGGTTTAACATGGATTCAGATAGCATGTGTCTCAGGGTTGGGTTAAATGTTGGTTTAACATGGATTCAGATAGCATGTGTCTCAGGGTTGGGTTAGACGGTTTAAAAGGGATCCGGATAGCATGTGTCTCAGGGTTGGGTTAGACGTTGGTTTAACATGGATTCAGATAGCATGTGTCTCAGGGTTGGGTTAGACGTTGGTTTAACATGGATTCAGATAGCATGTGTCTCAGGGTTGGGTTAGACGTTGGTTTAACATGGATTCAGATAGCATGTGTCTCAGAGTTGGGTTAGACGGTTTGACATGGATGCAGATAGCATGTGTCTCAGGGTTGGGTTACACGGTTTAAAAGGGATCCGGATAGCATGTGTCTCATGGTTGGGTTAGACGTTGGTTTAACATGGATTCAGATAGCATGTGTCTCAGGGTTGGGTTAGACGGTTTAACATGGATTCAGATAGCATGTGTCTCGGGGTTGGGTTAGACGTTGGTTTAACATGGTTCAGATAGCATGTGTCTCGAGGTTGGGTTAGACGTTGGTTTAACTTGGATCCAGATAGCATGTGTCTCAGGGTTGGGTTAGACGGTTTAAAAGGGATCCGGATAGCATGTGTCTCAGGGTTGGGTTAGACGTTGGTTTAACATGGATTCAGATAGCATGTGTCTCAGGGTTGGGTTAGACGGTTTGACATGGATTCAGATAGCATGTGTCTCAGCGTTGGGTTGACAGTTTAACATGGATTCAGATAGCATGTGTCTCAGGGTTGGGTTAGACAGTTTAACATGGATCCAGATAGCATGTGTCTCAGGGTTGGGTTAGACGGATTAACATGGATTCAGATAGCATGTGTCTCGGGGTTGGGTTAGACGTTGGTTTAACATGGTTCAGATAGCATGTGTCTCGAGGTTGGGTTAGACGTTGGTTTAACATGGATTCAGATAGCATGTGTCTCAGGGTTGGGTTAGACAGTTTAACATGGATTCAGATAGCATGTGTCTCAGGGTTGGGTTAGACAGTTTAACATGGATCCAGATAGCATGTGTCTCAGGGTTGGGTTAGACGGATTAACATGGATTCAGATAGCATGTGTCTCGGGGTTGGGTTAGACGTTGGTTTAACATGGTTCAGATAGCATGTGTCTCAGCGTTGGGTTAGACAGTTTAACATGGATTCAGATAGCATGTGTCTCAGCGTTGAGTTAGACAGTTTAACATGGATCCAGATAGCATGTGTCTCAGGGTTGGGTTAGACGGTTAAACATGGATTCAGATAGCATGTGTCTCGGGTTGGGTTAGACGTTGGTTTAACATGGATTCAGATAGCATGTGTCTCGAGGTTGGGTTAGACGTTGGTTTAACATGGATCCAGATAGCATGTGTCTCAGGGTTGGGTTAGACGGATTAACATGGATTCAGATAGCATGTGTCTCGGGGTTGGGTTAGACGTTGGTTTAACATGGTTCAGATAGCATGTGTCTCAGCGTTGGGTTAGACAGTTTAACATGGATTCAGATAGCATGTGTCTCAGCGTTGAGTTAGACAGTTTAACATGGATCCAGATAGCATGTGTCTCAGGGTTGGGTTAGACGGTTAAACATGGATTCAGATAGCATGTGTCTCGGGTTGGGTTAGACGTTGGTTTAACATGGATTCAGATAGCATGTGTCTCGAGGTTGGGTTAGACGTTGGTTTAACATGGATCCAGATAGCATGTGTCTCAGGGTTGGGTTAGACGGTTTAAAAGGGATCCGGATAGCATGTGTCTCAGGGTTGGGTTAGACGTTGGTTTAACATGGATTCAGATTGCATGTGTCTCAGGGTTGGGTTAGACGGTTTAACATGGATTAAATAGCATGTGTCTCAGGGTTGGGTTAGACGGTTTGACATGGATTCAGATAGCATGTGTCTCTGGGTTGGGTTAGACGGTTTAAAAGGGATCCGGATAGCTTGTGTCTCAGGGTTGGGTTAGACGTTGGTTTAACATGGATTCAGATAGTATGTGTCTCAGGGTTGGGTTAGACGTTGGTTTAACATGAATCCAGATAGCATGTGTCTCAGGGTTGGGTTAGACGGTTTAACATAGATTCAGATAGCATGTGACTCGGGGTTAGGTTAGACGGTTTAACATGGATCCAGATAGCATGTGTCTCAGGGTTGTGTTAGACGGTTTAACATGGATTCAGATAGCATGTGTCTCAGGGTTGGGTTAGACGGTTTGACATGGATTCAGATAGCATGTGTCTCAGGGTTGGGTTAGACGGTTTAAAAGGGATCCGGATAGCATGTGTCTCAGGGTTGGGTTAGACGGTTTAACATGGATTCAGATAGCATGTGTCTCAGGGTTGGGTTAGACGTTTGTTTAACATGGATTCAGATAGCATGTGTCTCAGGGTTGGTTTAACATGGATCCGGATAGTATGTGTCTCAGGGTTGGTTGATTATGTTTAACATGGATTCAGATAGCATGTGTCTCAGGGTTGGGTTAGACGTTGGTTTAACATGGATTCAGATATCTTGTGTCTCAGGGTTGGGTTAGACGTTGGTTGAACATGGATTCAGATCGATAGTCTCAGGGTTGGATTAGACGTTGGTTTAACATGGATCCAGATAGCATGTGTCTCAGTGTTGGGTTAGACGGTTTAACATGGATTCAGATAGCATGTGTCTCAGTGTTGGGTTAGACGGTTTAACATGGATGCAGATAGCATGTGTCTCAGGGTTGGGTTAGACGATGGTTTAACATGGATGCAGATAGCATGTGTCTCAGGGTTGGGTTAGATGGTTTAACATGGATTCAGATAGCATGTGTCTCAGGGTTGGGTTAGATGTTGGTTTAACATGGATTCAGATAGCATGTATCTCAGGGTTGGGTTAGACGTTGGTTTAACATGGATCCAGATAGCATGTGTCTCAGGTTTGCGTTAGACGTTGGTTTAACATGGATTCAGATAGCTTGTTTCTCAGGGTTGGGTTAGACGGTTTAACATGGATTCAGATAGCTTGTTTCTCAGGGTTGGGTTAGACGGTTTAACATGGATTCAGATAGCATGTGTCTCAGGGTTGGGTTAGATGGTTTAACATGGATTCAGATAGCATGTGTCTCAGGGTTGGGTTAGACGTTGGTTTAACATGGATTCAGATAGCATGTGTCTCAGGGTTGGGTTAGACGTTGGTTTAACATGGATTCAGATAGCATGTGTCTCAGGGTTGAGTTTGACGGTTTAACATGGATCCAGATAGCATGTGTCTCAGTGTTGGGTTAGACGGTTTAACATGGATTCAGATAGCATGTGTCTCAGTGTTGGGTTAGACGGTTTAACATGGATGCAGATAGCATGTGTCTCAGGGTTGGGTTAGACGATGGTTTAACATGGATGCAGATAGCATGTGTCTCAGGGTTGGGTTAGATGGTTTAACATGGATTCAGATAGCATGTGTCACAGGGTTGGGTTAGATGTTGGTTTAACATGGATTCAGATAGCATGTGTCTCAGGGTTGGGTTAGACGTTGGTTTAACATGGATTCAGATAGCATGTGTCTCAGGGTTGGGTTAGATGTTGGTTTAACATGGATTCAGATAGCATGTATCTCAGGGTTGGGTTAGACGTTGGTTTAACATGGATCCAGATAGCATGTGTCTCAGGTTTGCGTTAGACGTTGGTTTAACATGGATTCAGATAGCTTGTTTCTCAGGGTTGGGTTAGACGGTTTAACATGGATTCAGATAGCTTGTTTCTCAGGGTTGGGTTAGACGGTTTAACATGGATTCAGATAGCATGTGTCTCAGGGTTGGGTTAGATGGTTTAACATGGATTCAGATAGCATGTGTCTCAGGGTTGGGTTAGACGTTGGTTTAACATGGATTCAGATAGCATGTGTCTCAGGGTTGGGTTAGACGTTGGTTTAACATGGATTCAGATAGCATGTGTCTCAGGGTTGAGTTTGACGGTTTAACATGGATCCAGATAGCATGTGTCTCAGTGTTGGGTTAGACGGTTTAACATGGATTCAGATAGCATGTGTCTCAGTGTTGGGTTAGACGGTTTAACATGGATGCAGATAGCATGTGTCTCAGGGTTGGGTTAGACGATGGTTTAACATGGATGCAGATAGCATGTGTCTCAGGGTTGGGTTAGATGGTTTAACATGGATTCAGATAGCATGTGTCTCAGGGTTGGGTTAGATGTTGGTTTAACATGGATTCAGATAGCATGTGTCTCAGGGTTGGGTTAGACGTTGGTTTAACATGGATTCAGATAGCATGTGTCTCAGGGTTGGGTTAGATGTTGGTTTAACATGGATTCCGATAGCATGTATCTCAGGGTTGGGTTAGACGTTGGTTTAACATGGATCCAGATAGCATGTGTCTCAGGTTTGCGTTAGACGTTGGTTTAACATGGATTCAGATAGCTTGTTTCTCAGGGTTGGGTTAGATGGTTTAACATGGATTCAGATAGCTTGTTTCTCAGGGTTGGGTTAGACGGTTTAACATGGATTCAGATAGCATGTGTCTCAGGGTTGGGTTAGACGTTGGTTTAACATGGATTCAGATAGCATGTGTCTCAGGGTTGGGTTAGACGTTGGTTTAACATGGATTCAGATAGCATGTGTCTCAGGGTTGAGTTTGACGGTTTAACATGGATCCAGATAGCATGTGTCTCAGTGTTGGGTTAGACGGTTTAACATGGATTCAGATAGCATGTGTCTCAGGGTTGGCTTAGGTGGTTTAACATGGATTCAGATAGCATGTGTCTCAGGGTTGGGTTAGACGTTGGTTTAACATGGATTCAGATAGCATGTGTCTCAGGGTTGGGTTAGACGTTGGTTTAACATGGATTCAGATAGCATGTGTCTCAGGGTTGAGTTTGACGGTTTAACATGGATCCAGATAGCATGTGTCTCAGTGTTGGGTTAGACGGTTTAACATGGATTCAGATAGCATGTGTCTCAGGGTTGGGTTAGACATTGGTTTAACATGGATTCAGATAGCATGTGTCTCAGGGTTGGGTTAGACGATGGTTTAACATGGATGCAGATAGCATGTGTCTCAGGGTTGGGTTAGATGGTTTAACATGGATTCAGATAGCATGTGTCTCAGGGTTGGGTTAGATGTTGGTTGAACATGGATTCAGATAGCATGTGTCTCAGGGTTGGGTTAGACGTTGGTTTAACATGGATTCAGATAGCATGTGTCTCAGGGTTGGGTTAGACGTTGGTTTAAGATGGATGCAGATAGCATGTGTCTCATGGTTGGGTTAGACGGTTTAACATGGATCCAGATAGCATGTGTCTCAGGGTTGGGTTAGACGTTGGTTTAACATGGATTCAGATAGCATGTGTCTCAGTGTTGGGTTAGACGGTTTAACATGGATTCAGATAGCATGTGTCTCAGGGTTGGGTTAGGTGTTGGTTTAAGATGGATGCAGATAGCATGTGTCTCATGGTTGGGTTAGACGGTTTAACATGGATCCAGATAGCATGTGTCTCAGGGTTGGGTTAGACGTTTGTTTAACATGTATTCAGATAGCATGTGTCTCAGGGTTGGTTTAACATGGATCCGGATAGTATGTGTCTCAGGGTTGGTTGATTAGGTTTAACATGGATTCAGATAGCATGTGTCTCAGGGTTGGGTTAGACGTTGGTTTAACATGGATTCAGATATCTTGTGTCTCAGGGTTGGGTTAGACATTGGTTTAACATGGATTCAGATAGCATGTGTCTCAGGGTTGGGTTAGACGATGGTTTAACATGGATGCAGATAGCATGTGTCTCAGGGTTGGGTTAGATGGTTTAACATGGATTCAGATAGCATGTGTCTCAGGGTTGGGTTAGATGTTGGTTGAACATGGATTCAGATCGCTAGTCTCAGGGTTGGATTAGACGTTGGTTTAACATGGATCCAGATAGCATGTGTCTCAGTGTTGGGTTAGACGGTTTAACATGGATTCAGATAGCATGTGTCTCAGTGTTGGGTTAGACGGTTTAACATGGATGCAGATAGCATGTGTCTCAGGGTTGGGTTAGACATTGGTTTAACATGGATTCAGATAGCATGTGTCTCAGGGTTGGGTTAGACGATGGTTTAACATGGATGCAGATAGCATGTGTCTCAGGGTTGGGTTAGATGGTTTAACATGGATTCAGATAGCATGTGTCTCAGGGTTGGGTTAGATGTTGGTTTAACATGGATTCAGATAGCATGTGTCTCAGGGTTGGGTTAGATGTTGGTTTAACATGGATTCAGATAGCATGTGTCTCAGGGTTGGGTTAAGACGTTGGTTTAACATGGATTCAGATAGCATGTATCTCGGGGTTGGGTTAGACGTTGGTTTAACATGGATCCAGATAGCATGTGTCTCAGGTTTGCGTTAGACGTTGGTTTAACATGGATTCAGATAGCTTGTGTCTCAGGGTTGGGTTAGACGTTGGTTTAACATGGATTCAGTTAGCATGTATCTCAGGGTTGGGTTAAATGTTGGTTTAACATGGATTCAGATAGCTTGTTTCTCAGGGTTGGGTTAGACGGTTTAACATGGATTCAGATAGCATGTGTCTCAGGGTTGGGTTAGATGGTTTAACATGGATTCAGATAGCATGTGTCTCAGGGTTGGGTTAGACGTTGGTTTAACATGGATTCAGATAGCATGTGTCTCAGGGTTGGGTTAGACGTTGGTTTAACATGGATTCAGATAGCATGTGTCTCAGGGTTGAGTTTGACGGTTTAACATGAATCCAGATAGCATGTGTCTCAGTGTTGGGTTAGACGGTTTAACATGGATTCAGATAGCATGTGTCTCAGTGTTGGGTTAGACGGTTTAACATGGATGCAGATAGCATGTGTCTCAGGGTTGGGTTAGACGATGGTTTAACATGGATGCAGATAGCATGTGTCTCAGGGTTGGGTTAGATGGTTTAACATGGATTCAGATAGCATGTGTCTCAGGGTTGGGTTAGATGTTGGTTTAACATGGATTCAGATAGCATGTGTCTCAGGGTTGGGTTAGACGTTGGTTTAACATGGATTCAGATAGCATGTGTCTCAGGGTTGGGTTAGATGTTGGTTTAACATGGATTCAGATAGCATGTATCTCAGGGTTGGGTTAGACGTTGGTTTAACATGGATCCAGATAGCATGTGTCTCAGGTTTGCGTTAGACGTTGGTTTAACATGGATTCAGATAGCTTGTGTCTCAGGGTTGGGTTAGACGTTGGTTTAACATGGATTCAGTTAGCATGTATCTCAGGGTTGGGTTAAATGTTGGTTTAACATGGATTCAGATAGCTTGTTTCTCAGGGTTGGGTTAGACGGTTTAACATGGATTCAGATAGCATGTGTCTCAGGGTTGGGTTAGACGTTGGTTTAACATGGATTCAGATAGCATGTGTCTCAGGGTTGGTTTAGACGTTGGTTTAACATGGATTCAGATAGCATGTGTCTAAGGGTTGAGTTTGACGGTTTAACATGGATCCAGATAGCATGTGTCTCAGTGTTGGGTTAGACGGTTTAACATGGATTCAGATAGCATGTGTCTCAGTGTTGGGTTAGACGGTTTAACATGGATGCAGATAGCATGTGTCTCAGGGTTGGGTTAGACGATGGTTTAACATGGATGCAGATAGCATGTGTCTCAGGGTTGGGTTAGATGGTTTAACATGGATTCAGATAGCATGTGTCTCAGGGTTGGGTTAGATGTTGGTTTAACATGGATTCAGATAGCATGTGTCTCAGGGTTGGGTTAGACGTTGGTTTAACATGGATTCAGATAGCATGTGTCTCAGGGTTGGGTTAGATGTTGGTTTAACATGGATTCAGATAGCATGTATCTCAGGGTTGGGTTAGACGTTGGTTTAACATGGATCCAGATAGCATGTGTCTCAGGTTTGCGTTAGACGTTGGTTTAACATGGATTCAGATAGCTTGTTTTTCAGGGTTGGGTTAGACGGTTTAACATGGATTCAGATAGCTTGTTTCTCAGGGTTGGGTTAGACGGTTTAACATGGATTCAGATAGCTTGTTTCTCAGGTTTGGGTTAGACGGTTTAACATGGATTCAGATAGCATGTGTCTCAGGGTTGGGTTAGATGGTTTAACATGGATTCAGATAGCATGTGTCTCAGGGTTGGGTTAGACGTTGGTTTAACATGGATTCAGATAGCATGTGTCTCAGGGTTGGGTTAGACGTTGGTTTAACATGGATTCAGATAGCATGTGTCTCAGGGTTGGGTTAGACGTTGGTTTAACATGGATTCAGATAGCATGTGTCTCAGGGTTGAGTTTGACGGTTTAACATGGATCCAGATAGCATGTGTCTCAGTGTTGGGTTAGACGGTTTAACATGGATTCAGATAGCATGTGTCTCAGGGTTGGGTTAGACATTGGTTTAACATGGATTCAGATAGCATGTGTCTCAGGGTTGGGTTAGACGTTGGTTTAAGATGGATGCAGATAGCATGTGTCTCAGGGTTGGGTTAGACGTTGGTTTAACATGGATTCAGATAGCATGTGTCTCAGGGTTGGGTTAGACGTTGGTTTAAGATGGATGCAGATAGCATGTGTCTCATGGTTGGGTTAGACGGTTTAACATGGATCCAGATAGCATGTGTCTCAGGGTTGGGTTAGACGTTGGTTTAACATGGATTCAGATAGCATGTGTCTCAGTGTTGGGTTAGACGGTTTAACATGGATTCAGATAGCATGTGTCTCAGGGTTGGGTTAGATGTTGGTTTAAGATGGATGCAGATAGCATGTGTCTCATGGTTGGGTTAGACGGTTTAACATGGATCCAGATAGCATGTGTCTCAGGGTTGGGTTAGACGTTTGTTTAACATGTATTCAGATAGCATGTGTCTCAGGGTTGGTTTAACATGGATCCGGATAGTATGTGTCTCAGGGTTGGTTGATTAGGTTTAACATGGATTCAGATAGCATGTGTCTCAGGGTTGGGTTAGACGTTGGTTTAACATGGATTCAGATAGCATGTGTCTCAGGGTTGGGTTAGACGTTGGTTTAACATGGATTCAGATAGCATGTGTCTAAGGGTTGAGTTTGACGGTTTAACATGGATCCAGATAGCATGTGTCTCAGTGTTGGGTTAGACGGTTTAACATGGATTCAGATAGCATGTGTCTCAGTGTTGGGTTAGACGGTTTAACATGGATGCAGATAGCATGTGTCTCAGGGTTGGGTTAGACGATGGTTTAACATGGATGCAGATAGCATGTGTCTCAGGGTTGGGTTAGATGTTGGTTTAACATGGATTCAGATAGCATGTGTCTCAGGGTTGGGTTAGACGTTGGTTTAACATGGATTCAGATAGCATGTGTCTCAGGGTTGGGTTAGATGTTGGTTTAACATGGATTCAGATAGCATGTATCTCAGGGTTGGGTTAGACGTTGGTTTAACATGGATCCAGATAGCATGTGTCTCAGGTTTGCGTTAGACGTTGGTTTAACATGGATTCAGATAGCTTGTTTCTCAGGGTTGGGTTAGACGGTTTAACATGGATTCAGATAGCTTGTTTCTCAGGTTTGGGTTAGACGGTTTAACATGGATTCAGATAGCATGTGTCTCAGGGTTGGGTTAGATGGTTTAACATGGATTCAGATAGCATGTGTCTCAGGGTTGGGTTAGACGTTGGTTTAAGATGGATGCAGATAGCATGTGTCTCATGGTTGGGTTAGACGGTTTAACATGGATCCAGATAGCATGTGTCTCAGGGTTGGGTTAGACGTTGGTTTAACATGGATTCAGATAGCATGTGTCTCAGGGTTGGGTTAGACGTTGGTTTAACATGGATTCAGATAGCATGTGTCTCAGGGTTGAGTTTGACGGTTTAACATGGATCCAGATAGCATGTGTCTCAGTGTTGGGTTAGACGGTTTAACATGGATTCAGATAGCATGTGTCTCAGGGTTGGGTTAGACATTGGTTTAACATGGATTCAGATAGCATGTGTCTCAGGGTTGGGTTAGACGTTGGTTTAAGATGGATGCAGATAGCATGTGTCTCAGGGTTGGGTTAGACGTTGGTTTAACATGGATTCAGATAGCATGTGTCTCAGTGTTGGGTTAGACGGTTTAACATGGATTCAGATAGCATGTGTCTCAGGGTTGGGTTAGACATTGGTTTAACATGGATTCAGATAGCATGTGTCTCAGGGTTGGGTTAGACGTTGGTTTAAGATGGATGCAGATAGCATGTGTCTCAGGGTTGGGTTAGACGTTGGTTTAACATGGATTCAGATAGCATGTGTCTCAGGGTTGGGTTAGACGTTGGTTTAAGATGGATGCAGATAGCATGTGTCTCATGGTTGGGTTAGACGGTTTAACATGGATCCAGATAGCATGTGTCTCAGGGTTGGGTTAGACGTTGGTTTAACATGGATTCAGATAGCATGTGTCTCAGGGTTGGGTTAGACGTTGGTTTAACATGGATTCAGATAGCATGTGTCTCAGGGTTGAGTTTGACGGTTTAACATGGATCCAGATAGCATGTGTCTCAGTGTTGGGTTAGACGGTTTAACATGGATTCAGATAGCATGTGTCTCAGGGTTGGGTTAGACATTGGTTTAACATGGATTCAGATAGCATGTGTCTCAGGGTTGGGTTAGACGTTGGTTTAAGATGGATGCAGATAGCATGTGTCTCAGGGTTGGGTTAGACGTTGGTTTAACATGGATTCAGATAGCATGTGTCTCAGGGTTGGGTTAGACGTTGGTTTAAGATGGATGCAGATAGCATGTGTCTCATGGTTGGGTTAGACGGTTTAACATGGATCCAGATAGCATGTGTCTCAGGGTTGGGTTAGACGTTGGTTTAACATGGATTCAGATAGCATGTGTCTCAGTGTTGGGTTAGACGGTTTAACATGGATTCAGATAGCATGTGTCTCAGGGTTGGGTTAGATGTTGGTTTAAGATGGATGCAGATAGCATGTGTCTCATGGTTGGGTTAGACGGTTTAACATGGATCCAGATAGCATGTGTCTCAGGGTTGGGTTAGACGTTTGTTTAACATGTATTCAGATAGCATGTGTCTCAGGGTTGGTTTAACATGGATCCGGATAGTATGTGTCTCAGGGTTGGTTGATTAGGTTTAACATGGATTCAGATAGCATGTGTCTCAGGGTTGGGTTAGACGTTGGTTTAACATGGATTCAGATAGCATGTGTCTCAGGGTTGGGTTAGACGTTGGTTTAACATGGATTCAGATAGCATGTGTCTAAGGGTTGAGTTTGACGGTTTAACATGGATCCAGATAGCATGTGTCTCAGTGTTGGGTTAGACGGTTTAACATGGATTCAGATAGCATGTGTCTCAGTGTTGGGTTAGACGGTTTAACATGGATGCAGATAGCATGTGTCTCAGGGTTGGGTTAGACGATGGTTTAACATGGATGCAGATAGCATGTGTCTCAGGGTTGGGTTAGATGTTGGTTTAACATGGATTCAGATAGCATGTGTCTCAGGGTTGGGTTAGACGTTGGTTTAACATGGATTCAGATAGCATGTGTCTCAGGGTTGGGTTAGATGTTGGTTTAACATGGATTCAGATAGCATGTATCTCAGGGTTGGGTTAGACGTTGGTTTAACATGGATCCAGATAGCATGTGTCTCAGGTTTGCGTTAGACGTTGGTTTAACATGGATTCAGATAGCTTGTTTCTCAGGGTTGGGTTAGACGGTTTAACATGGATTCAGATAGCTTGTTTCTCAGGTTTGGGTTAGACGGTTTAACATGGATTCAGATAGCATGTGTCTCAGGGTTGGGTTAGATGGTTTAACATGGATTCAGATAGCATGTGTCTCAGGGTTGGGTTAGACGTTGGTTTAACATGGATTCAGATAGCATGTGTCTCAGGGTTGAGTTTGACGGTTTAACATGGATCCAGATAGCATGTGTCTCAGTGTTGGGTTAGACGGTTTAACATGGCTTCAGATAGCATGTGTCTCAGGGTTGGCTTAGGTGGTTTAACATGGATTCAGATAGCATGTGTCTCAGGGTTGGGTTAGACGTTGGTTTAACATGGATTCAGATAGCATGTGTCTCAGGGTTGGGTTAGACGTTGGTTTAACATGGATTCAGATAGCATGTGTCTCAGGGTTGAGTTTGACGGTTTAACATGGATCCAGATAGCATGTGTCTCAGTGTTGGGTTAGACGGTTTAACATGGATTCAGATAGCATGTGTCTCAGGGTTGGGTTAGACATTGGTTTAACATGGATTCAGATAGCATGTGTCTCAGGGTTGGGTTAGACGTTGGTTTAAGATGGATGCAGATAGCATGTGTCTCAGGGTTGGGTTAGACGTTGGTTTAACATGGATTCAGATAGCATGTGTCTCAGGGTTGGGTTAGACGTTGGTTTAAGATGGATGCAGATAGCATGTGTCTCATGGTTGGGTTAGACGGTTTAACATGGATCCAGATAGCATGTGTCTCAGGGTTGGGTTAGACGTTGGTTTAACATGGATTCAGATAGCATGTGTCTCAGTGTTGGGTTAGACGGTTTAACATGGATTCAGATAGCATGTGTCTCAGGGTTGGGTTAGATGTTGGTTTAAGATGGATGCAGATAGCATGTGTCTCATGGTTGGGTTAGACGGTTTAACATGGATCCAGATAGCATGTGTCTCAGGGTTGGGTTAGACGTTTGTTTAACATGTATTCAGATAGCATGTGTCTCAGGGTTGGTTTAACATGGATCCGGATAGTATGTGTCTCAGGGTTGGTTGATTAGGTTTAACATGGATTCAGATAGCATGTGTCTCAGGGTTGGGTTAGACGTTGGTTTAACATGGATTCAGATAGCATGTGTCTCAGGGTTGGGTTAGACGTTGGTTTAACATGGATTCAGATAGCATGTGTCTCAGGGTTGAGTTTGACGGTTTAACATGGATCCAGATAGCATGTGTCTCAGTGTTGGGTTAGACGGTTTAACATGGATTCAGATAGCATGTGTCTCAGGGTTGGGTTAGACATTGGTTTAACATGGATTCAGATAGCATGTGTCTCAGGGTTGGGTTAGACGTTGGTTTAAGATGGATGCAGATAGCATGTGTCTCAGGGTTGGGTTAGACGTTGGTTTAACATGGATTCAGATAGCATGTGTCTCAGTGTTGGGTTAGACGGTTTAACATGGATTCAGATAGCATGTGTCTCAGGGTTGGGTTAGACATTGGTTTAACATGGATTCAGATAGCATGTGTCTCAGGGTTGGGTTAGACGTTGGTTTAAGATGGATGCAGATAGCATGTGTCTCAGGGTTGGGTTAGACGTTGGTTTAACATGGATTCAGATAGCATGTGTCTCAGGGTTGGGTTAGACGTTGGTTTAAGATGGATGCAGATAGCATGTGTCTCATGGTTGGGTTAGACGGTTTAACATGGATCCAGATAGCATGTGTCTCAGGGTTGGGTTAGACGTTGGTTTAACATGGATTCAGATAGCATGTGTCTCAGGGTTGGGTTAGACGTTGGTTTAACATGGATTCAGATAGCATGTGTCTCAGGGTTGAGTTTGACGGTTTAACATGGATCCAGATAGCATGTGTCTCAGTGTTGGGTTAGACGGTTTAACATGGATTCAGATAGCATGTGTCTCAGGGTTGGGTTAGACATTGGTTTAACATGGATTCAGATAGCATGTGTCTCAGGGTTGGGTTAGACGTTGGTTTAAGATGGATGCAGATAGCATGTGTCTCAGGGTTGGGTTAGACGTTGGTTTAACATGGATTCAGATAGCATGTGTCTCAGGGTTGGGTTAGACGTTGGTTTAAGATGGATGCAGATAGCATGTGTCTCATGGTTGGGTTAGACGGTTTAACATGGATCCAGATAGCATGTGTCTCAGGGTTGGGTTAGACGTTGGTTTAACATGGATTCAGATAGCATGTGTCTCAGTGTTGGGTTAGACGGTTTAACATGGATTCAGATAGCATGTGTCTCAGGGTTGGGTTAGATGTTGGTTTAAGATGGATGCAGATAGCATGTGTCTCATGGTTGGGTTAGACGGTTTAACATGGATCCAGATAGCATGTGTCTCAGGGTTGGGTTAGACGTTTGTTTAACATGTATTCAGATAGCATGTGTCTCAGGGTTGGTTTAACATGGATCCGGATAGTATGTGTCTCAGGGTTGGTTGATTAGGTTTAACATGGATTCAGATAGCATGTGTCTCAGGGTTGGGTTAGACGTTGGTTTAACATGGATTCAGATAGCATGTGTCTCAGGGTTGGGTTAGACGTTGGTTTAACATGGATTCAGATAGCATGTGTCTAAGGGTTGAGTTTGACGGTTTAACATGGATCCAGATAGCATGTGTCTCAGTGTTGGGTTAGACGGTTTAACATGGATTCAGATAGCATGTGTCTCAGTGTTGGGTTAGACGGTTTAACATGGATGCAGATAGCATGTGTCTCAGGGTTGGGTTAGACGATGGTTTAACATGGATGCAGATAGCATGTGTCTCAGGGTTGGGTTAGATGTTGGTTTAACATGGATTCAGATAGCATGTGTCTCAGGGTTGGGTTAGACGTTGGTTTAACATGGATTCAGATAGCATGTGTCTCAGGGTTGGGTTAGATGTTGGTTTAACATGGATTCAGATAGCATGTATCTCAGGGTTGGGTTAGACGTTGGTTTAACATGGATCCAGATAGCATGTGTCTCAGGTTTGCGTTAGACGTTGGTTTAACATGGATTCAGATAGCTTGTTTCTCAGGGTTGGGTTAGACGGTTTAACATGGATTCAGATAGCTTGTTTCTCAGGTTTGGGTTAGACGGTTTAACATGGATTCAGATAGCATGTGTCTCAGGGTTGGGTTAGATGGTTTAACATGGATTCAGATAGCATGTGTCTCAGGGTTGGGTTAGACGTTGGTTTAACATGGATTCAGATAGCATGTGTCTCAGGGTTGAGTTTGACGGTTTAACATGGATCCAGATAGCATGTGTCTCAGTGTTGGGTTAGACGGTTTAACATGGCTTCAGATAGCATGTGTCTCAGGGTTGGCTTAGGTGGTTTAACATGGATTCAGATAGCATGTGTCTCAGGGTTGGGTTAGACGTTGGTTTAACATGGATTCAGATAGCATGTGTCTCAGGGTTGGGTTAGACGTTGGTTTAACATGGATTCAGATAGCATGTGTCTCAGGGTTGAGTTTGACGGTTTAACATGGATCCAGATAGCATGTGTCTCAGTGTTGGGTTAGACGGTTTAACATGGATTCAGATAGCATGTGTCTCAGGGTTGGGTTAGACATTGGTTTAACATGGATTCAGATAGCATGTGTCTCAGGGTTGGGTTAGACGTTGGTTTAAGATGGATGCAGATAGCATGTGTCTCAGGGTTGGGTTAGACGTTGGTTTAACATGGATTCAGATAGCATGTGTCTCAGGGTTGGGTTAGACGTTGGTTTAAGATGGATGCAGATAGCATGTGTCTCATGGTTGGGTTAGACGGTTTAACATGGATCCAGATAGCATGTGTCTCAGGGTTGGGTTAGACGTTGGTTTAACATGGATTCAGATAGCATGTGTCTCAGTGTTGGGTTAGACGGTTTAACATGGATTCAGATAGCATGTGTCTCAGGGTTGGGTTAGATGTTGGTTTAAGATGGATGCAGATAGCATGTGTCTCATGGTTGGGTTAGACGGTTTAACATGGATCCAGATAGCATGTGTCTCAGGGTTGGGTTAGACGTTTGTTTAACATGTATTCAGATAGCATGTGTCTCAGGGTTGGTTTAACATGGATCCGGATAGTATGTGTCTCAGGGTTGGTTGATTAGGTTTAACATGGATTCAGATAGCATGTGTCTCAGGGTTGGGTTAGACGTTGGTTTAACATGGATTCAGATAGCATGTGTCTCAGGGTTGGGTTAGACGTTGGTTTAACATGGATTCAGATAGCATGTGTCTAAGGGTTGAGTTTGACGGTTTAACATGGATCCAGATAGCATGTGTCTCAGTGTTGGGTTAGACGGTTTAACATGGATTCAGATAGCATGTGTCTCAGTGTTGGGTTAGACGGTTTAACATGGATGCAGATAGCATGTGTCTCAGGGTTGGGTTAGACGATGGTTTAACATGGATGCAGATAGCATGTGTCTCAGGGTTGGGTTAGATGTTGGTTTAACATGGATTCAGATAGCATGTATCTCAGGGTTGGGTTAGACGTTGGTTTAACATGGATCCAGATAGCATGTGTCTCAGGTTTGCGTTAGACGTTGGTTTAACATGGATTCAGATAGCTTGTTTCTCAGGGTTGGGTTAGACGGTTTAACATGGATTCAGATAGCTTGTTTCTCAGGTTTGGGTTAGACGGTTTAACATGGATTCAGATAGCATGTGTCTCAGGGTTGGGTTAGATGGTTTAACATGGATTCAGATAGCATGTGTCTCAGGGTTGGGTTAGACGTTGGTTTAACATGGATTCAGATAGCATGTGTCTCAGGGTTGAGTTTGACGGTTTAACATGGATCCAGATAGCATGTGTCTCAGTGTTGGGTTAGACGGTTTAACATGGATTCAGATAGCATGTGTCTCAGGGTTGGCTTAGGTGGTTTAACATGGATTCAGATAGCATGTGTCTCAGGGTTGGGTTAGACGTTGGTTTAACATGGATTCAGATAGCATGTGTCTCAGGGTTGGGTTAGACGTTGGTTTAACATGGATTCAGATAGCATGTGTCTCAGGGTTGAGTTTGACGGTTTAACATGGATCCAGATAGCATGTGTCTCAGTGTTGGGTTAGACGGTTTAACATGGATTCAGATAGCATGTGTCTCAGGGTTGGGTTAGACATTGGTTTAACATGGATTCAGATAGCATGTGTCTCAGGGTTGGGTTAGACGTTGGTTTAAGATGGATGCAGATAGCATGTGTCTCAGGGTTGGGTTAGACGTTGGTTTAACATGGATTCAGATAGCATGTGTCTCAGGGTTGGGTTAGACGTTGGTTTAAGATGGATGCAGATAGCATGTGTCTCATGGTTGGGTTAGACGGTTTAACATGGATCCAGATAGCATGTGTCTCAGGGTTGGGTTAGACGTTGGTTTAACATGGATTCAGATAGCATGTGTCTCAGTGTTGGGTTAGACGGTTTAACATGGATTCAGATAGCATGTGTCTCAGGGTTGGGTTAGATGTTGGTTTAAGATGGATGCAGATAGCATGTGTCTCATGGTTGGGTTAGACGGTTTAACATGGATCCAGATAGCATGTGTCTCAGGGTTGGGTTAGACGTTTGTTTAACATGTATTCAGATAGCATGTGTCTCAGGGTTGGTTTAACATGGATCCGGATAGTATGTGTCTCAGGGTTGGTTGATTAGGTTTAACATGGATTCAGATAGCATGTGTCTCAGGGTTGGGTTAGACGTTGGTTTAACATGGATTCAGATAGCATGTGTCTCAGGGTTGGGTTAGACGTTGGTTTAACATGGATTCAGATAGCATGTGTCTAAGGGTTGAGTTTGACGGTTTAACATGGATCCAGATAGCATGTGTCTCAGTGTTGGGTTAGACGGTTTAACATGGATTCAGATAGCATGTGTCTCAGTGTTGGGTTAGACGGTTTAACATGGATGCAGATAGCATGTGTCTCAGGGTTGGGTTAGACGATGGTTTAACATGGATGCAGATAGCATGTGTCTCAGGGTTGGGTTAGATGTTGGTTTAACATGGATTCAGATAGCATGTGTCTCAGGGTTGGGTTAGACGTTGGTTTAACATGGATTCAGATAGCATGTGTCTCAGGGTTGGGTTAGATGTTGGTTTAACATGGATTCAGATAGCATGTATCTCAGGGTTGGGTTAGACGTTGGTTTAACATGGATCCAGATAGCATGTGTCTCAGGTTTGCGTTAGACGTTGGTTTAACATGGATTCAGATAGCTTGTTTCTCAGGGTTGGGTTAGACGGTATAACATGGATTCAGATAGCTTGTTTCTCAGGTTTGGGTTAGACGGTTTAACATGGATTCAGATAGCATGTGTCTCAGGGTTGGGTTAGATGGTTTAACATGGATTCAGATAGCATGTGTCTCAGGGTTGGGTTAGACGTTGGTTTAACATGGATTCAGATAGCATGTGTCTCAGGGTTGAGTTTGACGGTTTAACATGGATCCAGATAGCATGTGTCTCAGTGTTGGGTTAGACGGTTTAACATGGATTCAGATAGCATGTGTCTCAGGGTTGGCTTAGGTGGTTTAACATGGATTCAGATAGCATGTGTCTCAGGGTTGGGTTAGACGTTGGTTTAACATGGATTCAGATAGCATGTGTCTCAGGGTTGGGTTAGACGTTGGTTTAACATGGATTCAGATAGCATGTGTCTCAGGGTTGAGTTTGACGGTTTAACATGGATCCAGATAGCATGTGTCTCAGTGTTGGGTTAGACGGTTTAACATGGATTCAGATAGCATGTGTCTCAGGGTTGGGTTAGACATTGGTTTAACATGGATTCAGATAGCATGTGTCTCAGGGTTGGGTTAGACGTTGGTTTAAGATGGATGCAGATAGCATGTGTCTCAGGGTTGGGTTAGACGTTGGTTTAACATGGATTCAGATAGCATGTGTCTCAGGGTTGGGTTAGACGTTGGTTTAAGATGGATGCAGATAGCATGTGTCTCATGGTTGGGTTAGACGGTTTAACATGGATCCAGATAGCATGTGTCTCAGGGTTGGGTTAGACGTTGGTTTAACATGGATTCAGATAGCATGTGCCTCAGTGTTGGGTTAGACGGTTTAACATGGATTCAGATAGCATGTGTCTCAGGGTTGGGTTAGATGTTGGTTTAAGATGGATGCAGATAGCATGTGTCTCATGGTTGGGTTAGACGGTTTAACATGGATCCAGATAGCATGTGTCTCAGGGTTGGGTTAGACGTTTGTTTAACATGTATTCAGATAGCATGTGTCTCAGGGTTGGTTTAACATGGATCCGGATAGTATGTGTCTCAGGGTTGGTTGATTAGGTTTAACATGGATTCAGATAGCATGTGTCTCAGGGTTGGGTTAGACGTTGGTTTAACATGGATTCAGATAGCATGTGTCTCAGGGTTGGGTTAGACGTTGGTTTAACATGGATTCAGATAGCATGTGTCTAAGGGTTGAGTTTGACGGTTTAACATGGATCCAGATAGCATGTGTCTCAGTGTTGGGTTAGACGGTTTAACATGGATTCAGATAGCATGTGTCTCAGTGTTGGGTTAGACGGTTTAACATGGATGCAGATAGCATGTGTCTCAGGGTTGGGTTAGACGATGGTTTAACATGGATGCAGATAGCATGTGTCTCAGGGTTGGGTTAGATGTTGGTTTAACACGGATTCAGATAGCATGTGTCTCAGGGTTGGGTTAGACGTTGGTTTAACATGGATTCAGATAGCATGTGTCTCAGGGTTGGGTTAGATGTTGGTTTAACATGGATTCAGATAGCATGTATCTCAGGGTTGGGTTAGACGTTGGTTTAACATGGATCCAGGTAGCATGTGTCTCAGGTTTGCGTTAGACGTTGGTTTAACATGGATTCAGATAGCTTGTTTCTCAGGGTTGGGTTAGACGGTTTAACATGGATTCAGATAGCTTGTTTCTCAGGTTTGGGTTAGACGGTTTAACATGGATTCAGATAGCATGTGTCTCAGGGTTGGGTTAGATGGTTTAACATGGATTCAGATAGCATGTGTCTCAGGGTTGGGTTAGACGTTGGTTTAACATGGATTCAGATAGCATGTGTCTCAGGGTTGAGTTTGACGGTTTAACATGGATCCAGATAGCATGTGTCTCAGTGTTGGGTTAGACGGTTTAACATGGATTCAGATAGCATGTGTCTCAGGGTTGGCTTAGGTGGTTTAACATGGATTCAGATAGCATGTGTCTCAGGGTTGGGTTAGACGTTGGTTTAACATGGATTCAGATAGCATGTGTCTCAGGGTTGAGTTTGACGGTTTAACATGGATCCAGATAGCATGTGTCTCAGTGTTGGGTTAGACGGTTTAACATGGATTCAGATAGCATGTGTCTCAGGGTTGGGTTAGACATTGGTTTAACATGGATTCAGATAGCATGTGTCTCAGGGTTGGGTTAGACGTTGGTTTAAGATGGATGCAGATAGCATGTGTCTCAGGGTTGGGTTAGACGTTGGTTTAACATGGATTCAGATAGCATGTGTCTCAGGGTTGGGTTAGACGTTGGTTTAAGATGGATGCAGATAGCATGTGTCTCATGGTTGGGTTAGACGGTTTAACATGGATCCAGATAGCATGTGTCTCAGGGTTGGGTTAGACGTTGGTTTAACATGGATTCAGATAGCATGTGTCTCAGTGTTGGGTTAGACGGTTTAACATGGATTCAGATAGCATGTGTCTCAGGGTTGGGTTAGATGTTGGTTTAAGATGGATGCAGATAGCATGTGTCTCATGGTTGGGTTAGACGGTTTAACATGGATCCAGATAGCATGTGTCTCAGGGTTGGGTTAGACGTTTGTTTAACATGTATTCAGATAGCATGTGTCTCAGGGTTGGTTTAACATGGATCCGGATAGTATGTGTCTCAGGGTTGGTTGATTAGGTTTAACATGGATTCAGATAGCATGTGTCTCAGGGTTGGGTTAGACGTTGGTTTAACATGGATTCAGATATCTTGTGTCTCAGGGTTGGGTTAGACGTTGGTTGAACATGGATTCAGATCGCTAGTCTCAGGGTTGGATTAGACGTTGGTTTAACATGGATCCAGATAGCATGTGTCTCAGTGTTGGGTTAGACGGTTTAACATGGATTCAGATAGCATGTGTCTCAGTGTTGGGTTAGACGGTTTAACATGGATGCAGATAGCATGTGTCTCAGGGTTGGGTTAGACATTGGTTTAACAAGGATTCAGATAGCATGTGTCTCAGGGTTGGGTTAGACGATGGTTTAACATGGATGCAGATAGCATGTGTCTCAGGGTTGGGTTAGATGGTTTAACATGGATTCAGATAGCATGTGTCTCAGGGTTGGGTTAGATGTTGGTTTAACATGGATTCAGATAGCATGTGTCTCAGGGTTGGGTTAGATGTTGGTTTAACATGGATTCAGATAGCATGTGTCTCAGGGTTGGGTTAAGACGTTGGTTTAACATGGATTCAGATAGCATGTATCTCGGGGTTGGGTTAGACGTTGGTTTAACATGGATCCAGATAGCATGTGTCTCAGGTTTGCGTTAGACGTTGGTTTAACATGGATTCAGATAGCTTGTGTCTCAGGGTTGGGTTAGATGGTTTAACTTGGATTCAGATAACATGTGTCTCAGGTTTGGGTTAGACGTTGGTTTAACATGGATTCAGTTAGCATGTATCTCAGGGTTGGGTTAAATGTTGGTTTAACATAGATTCAGATAGCATTTGTCTCAGGGTTGGGTTAGACGTTGGTTTAACATGGATCCAGATAGCATGTGTCTCAGGTTTGGGTTAGACGTTGGTTTCACATGGATTCAGATAGCATGTGTCTCAGGGTTTGGTTAGATGTTGGTTTAACATGGATTCAGATAGCTTGTTTCTCAGGGTTGGGTTAGACGGTTTAACATGGATTCAGATAGCATGTGTCTCAGGGTTGGGTTAGATGGTTTAACATGGATTCAGATAGCATGTGTCTCAGGGTTGGGTTAGACGTTGGTTTAACATGGATTCAGATAGCATGTATCTCAGGGTTGGGTTTGACATTGGTTTAACATGGATTCAGATAGCATGTGTCTCAGGGTTGGGTTAGACATTGGTTTAACATGGATTCAGATAGCATGTGTCTCAGGGTTGGGTTAGACGTTGGTTGAACCTGGATTCCGATAGCATGTGTCTCAGGGTTGGGTTAGACGTTGGTTTAAGATGGATGCAGATAGCATGTGTCTCAGGGTTGGGTTAGACGTTGGTTTAACATGGATTCAGATAGCATGTGTCTCAGGGTTGGGTTAGACGTTGGTTTAAGATGGATGCAGATAGCATGTGTCTCATGGTTGGGTTAGACGGTTTAACATGGATCCACATAGCATGTGTCTCAGGGTTGGGTTAGACGTTGGTTTAACATGGATTCAGATAGCATGTGTCTCAGTGTTGGGTTAGACGGTTTAACATGGATTCAGATAGCATGTGTCTCAGGGTTGGGTTAGATGTTGGTTTAAGATGGATGCAGATAGCATGTGTCTCATGGTTGGGTTAGACGGTTTAACATGGATCCAGATAGCATGTGTCTCAGGGTTGGGTTAGACGTTTGTTTAACATGGATTCAGATAGCATGTGTCTCAGGGTTGGTTTAACATGGATCCGGATAGTATGTGTCTCAGGGTTGGTTGATTAGGTTTAACATGGATTCAGATAGCATGTGTCTCTGGGTTGGGTTAGACGTTGGTTTAACATGGATTCAGATAGCATGTGTCTCAGTGTTGAGTTAGACGGTTTAACATGGATTCAGATAGCATGTGTCTCAGTGTTGGGTTAGACGGTTTAACATGGATTCAGATAGCATGTGTCTCAGTGTTGGGTTAGACGGTTTAACATGGATGCAGATAGCATGTGTCTCAGGGTTGGGTTAGACATTGGTTTAACATGGATTCAGATAGCATGTGTCTCAGGGTTGGGTTAGACGATGGTTTAACATGGATGCAGATAGCTTGTGTCTCAGGGTTGGGTTAGATGGTTTAACTTGGATTCAGATAGCATGTGTCTCAGGTTTGGGTTAGACGTTGGTTTAACATGGATTCAGTTAGCATGTATCTCAGGGTTGGGTTAAATGTTGGTTTAACATGGATTCAGATAGCATTTGTCTCAGGGTTGGGTTAGACGTTGGTTTAACATGGATCCAGATAGCATGTGTCTCAGGTTTGGGTTAGACGTTGGTTTCACATGGATTCAGATAGCATGTGTCTCAGGGTTTGGTTAGATGTTGGTTTAACATGGATTCAGATAGCATGTATCTCGGGGTTGGGTTAGACGTTGGTTTAACATGGATCCAGATAGCGTGTGTCTCAGGTTTGCGTTAGACGTTGGTTTAACATGGATTCAGATAGCTTGTGTCTCAGGGTTGGGTTAGATGGTTTAACTTGGATTCAGATAGCATGTTTCTCAGGTTTGGGTTAGACGTTGGTTTAACATGGATTCAGTTAGCATGTATCTCAGGGTTGGGTTAAATGTTGGTTTAACATGGATTCAGATAGCATTTGTCTCAGGGTTGGGTTAGACGTTGGTTTAACATGGATCCAGATAGCATGTGTCTCAGGTTTGGGTTAGACGTTGGTTTCACATGGATTCAGATAGCATGTGTCTCAGGGTTTGGTTAGATGTTGGTTTAACATGGATTCAGATAGCTTGTTTCTCAGGGTTGGGTTAGACGGTTTAACATGGATTCAGATAGCATGTGTCTCAGGGTTGGGTTAGATGGTTTAACATGGATTCAGATAGCATGTGTCTCAGGGTTGGGTTAGACGTTGGTTTAACATGGATTCAGATAGCATGTGTCTCAGGGTTGGGTTAGACGTTGGTTTAACATGGATTCAGATAGCATGTGTCTCAGGGTTGAGTTTGACGGTTTAACATGGATCCAGATAGCATGTGTCTCAGTGTTGGGTTAGACGGTTTAACATGGATTCAGATAGCATGTGTCTCAGGGTTGGGTTAGACATTGGTTTAACATGGATTCAGATAGCATGTGTCTCAGGGTTGGGTTAGACGTTGGTTGAACCTGGATTCCGATAGCATGTGTCTCAGGGTTGGGTTAGACGTTGGTTTAAGATGGATGCAGATAGCATGTGTCTCAGGGTTGGGTTAGACGTTGGTTTAACATGGATTCAGATAGCATGTGTCTCAGGGTTGGGTTAGACGTTGGTTTAAGATGGATGCAGATAGCATGTGTCTCATGGTTGGGTTAGACGGTTTAACATGGATCCAGATAGCATGTGTCTCAGGGTTGGGTTAGACGTTGGTTTAACATGGATTCAGATAGCATGTGTCTCAGTGTTGGGTTAGACGGTTTAACATGGATTCAGATAGCATGTGTCTCAGGGTTGGGTTAGATGTTGGTTTAAGATGGATGCAGATAGCATGTGTCTCAGGGTTGGGTTAGATGTTGGTTTAAGATGGATGCAGATAGCATGTGTCTCATGGTTGGGTTAGACGGTTTAACATGGATCCAGATAGCATGTGTCTCAGGGTTGGGTTAGACGTTTGTTTAACATGGATTCAGATAGCATGTGTCTCAGGGTTGGTTTAACATGGATCCGGATAGTATGTGTCTCAGGGTTGGGTTAGACGTTGGTTTAACATGGATTCAGATATCTTGTGTCTCAGGGTTGGGTTAGACGTTGGTTGAACATGGATTCAGATCGCTAGTCTCAGGGTTGGATTAGACGTTGGTTTAACATGGATCCAGATAGCATGTGTCTCAGTGTTGGTTTAGACGGTTTAACATGGATTCAGATAGCATGTGTCTCAGTGTTGGGTTAGACGGTTTAACATGGATGCAGATAGCATGTGTCTCAGGGTTGTTTTAGACATTGGTTTAACATGGATTCAGATAGCATGTGTCTCAGGGTTGGGTTAGACGATGGTTTAACATGGATGCAGATAGCATGTGTCTCAGGGTTGGGTTAGATGGTTTAACATGGATTCAGATAGCATGTGTCTCAGGGTTGGGTTAGATGTTGGTTTAACATGGATTCAGATAGCATGTGTCTCAGGGTTGGGTTAGATGTTGGTTTAACATGGATTCAGATAGCATGTGTCTCAGGGTTGGGTTAGACGTTGGTTTAACATGGATCCAGATAGCATGTGTCTCAGGGTTGGGTTAGACGTTGGTTTAACATGGATTCAGTTAGCATGTGTCTCAGGTTTGGGTTAGACGTTGGTTTCACATGGATTCAAATAGCATGTGTCTCAGTGTTGGGTTAGATGTTGGTTTAACATGGATTCAGATAGCTTGTTTCTCAGGGTTGGGTTAGACGGTTTAACATGGATTCAGATAGCATGTGTCTCAGGGTTGGGTTAGATGGTTTAACATGGATTCAGATAGCATGTGTCTCAGGGTTGGGTTAGACGTTGGTTTAACATGGATTCAGATAGCATGTGTCTCAGGGTTGGGTTAGACGTTGGTTTAACATGGATTCAGATAGCATGTGTCTCAGGGTTGAGTTTGACGGTTTAACATCGATCCAGATAGCATGTGTCTCAGGGTTGGGTTAGAAGAAAGTACACTATGAATCCAAGATAAATCAAATAAAGAATGATAGTAAAAAGCTTTGGAGCACATTAAATTAAATTTTGGGAAAAAGGCAAACCGTCATTCATTGAAACCGATGGCTCACTCATCACAAAACACACTGATATTGTTAACTACTTGAATGATTTTTTTCATTGGCAAGATTAGCAAATGTAGGCATAACATGACAGGAACAAATGCCGACACTACACATCCAAGTACATCTGACCACATTCTGAAAGACAAGCATTGTAATTTTAAATTCCGTAAAATTATTGTTGGGTATCAACAATGACAAGCCACTCGGGTCTGACAACATGGATGGAAAATGACTGAGGATAATAGTGGACGATATTGCCACTCCTATTTGCAACATCTTCAATTTAAGCCTACTAGAATGTGTGTGCCCTCAGGCCTGGAGGGAAGCTAAAGTCATTCCGCTACCTAAGAATAGTAAAGACTTCAATGACTCAAATCAAATCAAATTTTATTAATCACATGCGCCAAAGACAACCTTACAACATTCACCTTACAGTGAAATCCTGAATACAACAGGTATTACAGTGAAGTGCTGACATACTAGCCCCTAACCGACAGTGCAGTTTCAAAAAGTGCGGATAATAATTTAAGTAATAAGTAATTAAAGAGGAACAGTAAAATGTAACCATATATACAGGGGGGTGTGGAGGCTATATACAGGGTATTACGGTACAGAGTCAATGTGGAGGCAAAATACAGGGGGTGTGGAGGCTATATACAGGGTATTACGGTACTGAGTCAATGTGGAGGCAAAATACAGGGGGGTGTGGAGGCTATATACAGGGTATTACGGTACAGAGTCAATGTGGAGGCAAAATACAGGGGGGTGTGGAGGCTATATACAGGGTGTTACGGTACAGGGTCAATGTGGAGGCTATATACAGGGGGTACCGGTACAGAGTCAATGTGTGGGGGCACCGGTTAGTCGAGGTAGTATGTACATGTAGGTAGAGTTATTTAAAGTGACTATGAATAGATGGCAGTGGTGTGGAGAAGGGGGGGGGGGGGCAATGTGAATAGTCTGGGTAGCCATTTGACTAGATGTTCAGGAGTCTAATGGCTTGGGGGTAGAAGCTGTTAAGAAGCCTGTTGGACCTAGACTTGACGCTCCGGTACCGCTTGCTGTGTTACCAGAGAGAACAGTCTATGACTAGGTTGGCTGGACTCTTTGACCATTTTTAGGGCCTTCCTCTGACACTGCCTGGTATTGAGGTCTTGGATGGAAGGAATCTTGGCCACAGTTATGTACTGGGCAGTTAACAGTTTATTTAACCAGTTAGGCCAGTTGAAAACAAGTTCTCATTTACAACTGCAACCTGGCCAAGACAAAGCAAAGCAGTGCGACACAAACAACGACACAGAGTTACACATGGAATAAACAAACGTACAGTCAACACAATAGAAAAATATATATATACAGTGTGTGCAAATGAGGTAAGATTAGGCAGTTAAGGCAATAAATAGGCCGTAGAGATGAAGTAATTACAATTTAGCAATTAATCACTAGAGTGCAGAAGATGAATGTGCAAGTAGAGATACTGGGGTGCAAAGGAGTAAAAAAATAAATAACAACATGGGGATGAGGTAGTTGGATGGGCTATTTACAGATTGACTATGTACAGGTGCAATGATCTCTGAGCTGCTCTGACAGCTGATGCTTAAAGTTAGTGAGGGAGATATGAGTCTCCAGCTTCAGTGATTTTTGCAATTCGTTCCAGTCATTGGCAGCAGAGAATTGGAAGGAAAGGCAGCTAAAGTAGGAATTGGCTTTGGGGGTGCCCAGTGAAATGTACCTGCTGGGTGTTGCTATGGTGACCAGTGGGCTGAGATAAGGCGGGTCTTTACCTAGCAAAGACTTGTAGATGACCTGGAGCCAGTGGGTTTGGAGACCAATATGAAGCGAGGGCCAGCCAACAAAAGCATACAGGTCGCAGTGGTGGGTAGTATATGGGGCTTTGGTGACAAAACGGATGGCACTGTGATAGACTACATCCAATTTGCTGAGTAGAGTGTTGGAGGCTATTTTGTAAATGACATCACCGAAGTCAAGGATTGGTAGGATAGGCTATGTTTGGCAGCATGAGTGAAGGAGGTTTTGTTGCGAAATAGGATGCCAACTAGATTTAATTTTGGATTGGAGATGCTTAATGTGAGTCTGGAAGGAGAGTTTACAGTCTAACCAGACACCTCGGTATTTGTAATTGTCCACATATTCTTAGTCAGAACTGTCCAGAGTAGTGATGCTGGAAGGGCGGGCAGGTGCGGGCAGCAATTGGTTGAAGAGCATGCATTTAGTTTTACTTGTATTTAAGAACAGTTGGAGGCCACGGAAGGAGAGTTGTATTGCATTGAAGGTCATCTGTAGGTTTGTTAACACGGTGTCCAAAGAAGGGCCAGATGTTTACAGAATGGAGTTGTCTGCATAGAGGTGGATCAGAGAATCACCAGCAACAAGAGCGACATCATTGATGTATACAGAGAAAAGAGTTGGCCCGAGAATTGAACCCTGTGGCACCCCCATAGAGACTGCCAGAGATCCGGACAACAGACCCTCCGGTTTGACACACTGAACTCTGTCTGAGAAGTAGTTGGTGAACCAGGTGAGGCAGTCATTTGAGAAACCAAGGCTGTTGAGTCTGCCAATAAGAATTTGGTGATTGACAGAGTCGAAAGCCTTGGTCAGGTCGATGTGAACAGCGGCACAGTATTGTCTTTTATCGATGGCGGTTATGATGTTGTTTAGGACCTTGAGCATGGCTGAGGTGCACCCATGACCAGCTCTGAAACCAGATTGCATAGCGGAGAAGGTACGGTGGAATTCGAAATGGTCGGTGATCTGTTTGTTAAATAGGCTTTCGAAGACCTTAGAAAGGCAGGGTAGGATAGATATAGGTCTGTAACAGTTTGGGTCCAGATTGTCTAGCCCAGCTGATTTGTAGGGGTCCAGATTTTGCAACTCTTTCAGAACATCAGCTATCTGTATATGGATGAAGTAGAAATGGGGGAGGTTTGGGAAAGTTGTTGTGGGGGTGCAGGGCTGTTGACAGGGGTAGGGATAGCCAGGTGGAAAGCATGGCCAGCGGTAGAAAAATGCTTTTTGAAATTCTCAATTATCGTGGATTTATCGGTGGTGACAGTGTTTCCTAGCCTCAGTGCAGTTGGCAACTGGGAGGAGGTGCTCTTATTCTCCATGGACTTTACAGTGTCCCAGAACGTTTTGGAGTTTGTGCTACAGGATGCAAATTTCTGTTTGAAAAAGCTTTCCTGTCTGCCTGTGTATATTGGTTCCTAACTTCTCTGCCAAGTTGAACATGGTGGGGGCTTTTCGATGCTAATGTTGGACGCCACAGGATGTTTTTGTGATGGTCAAGGGCACTCAGGTCTGGAGTGAAGCAAGGGCTATATTTGTTCCTGGTCCAACATTCTTTGAATGGGGCATGCTTATTTAAGATGGTGAGGAAAGCACTTTTAAAAATAACCAGGCATTCTCTACTGACGGAATGAGGTCAATATCACTCCAGGATATCCGGGCCAGGTCTATTAGAAAGGCCTGCTTGCTGAAGTGTTTTAGGGAGCGTTTGACAGTAATGAGGGGTGGTCGTTAGACCCCAGACCCATTACTGACGCAGTCAGTCAGTGATCGCTGAGATCCTGGTTGAAGACAGCAGAGGTGCATTTAGAGGGCAGGTTCGTCAGGATAATATCTATGAGGGTGCCCGTGTATACAGATTTAGGGTTGTACCTGATGGGTTCATTGGTTCATTTCTGTGAGATGGAGGGCATCTAGCTTAGATTGTATGACGGCCGGGGTGTTAAGCATGTCCCAGTTTAGGTCACCTAACATTACGAGCTCTGAAGATAGATGGGGGGCAATCAATTCACATATGGTGTCCAGGGCACAGCTGGGGGCAAAAGGTGGTCTATAACAAGCGGCAACGGTGAGAGACTTGTTTCTGGAAAGGTGTATTTTTAGAAGTAGAAGCTCCATTTTTTTGTGCACAGACCTGGATAGTATGACAGATCTCTGCAGTAGATTGCAACTCCACCCCCTTTGGCAGTTCTATCTTGTCGGAAAATGTTATAGTTATGGATGGAAATTTCAGGATTTTTGGTGGACTTCCTAAGCCAGGATTCAGAAACGGCTAGGATTGGCAGAGTGTGCTAAAAACAGTGCATAAAACAAACTTAGGGAGGAGGAGGCTTCTAATGTTAACATGCATGAAACAAGGCTTTTACGGTTACATAAATCACAAATGAGAGTGCCTGTGGAATGGGAATGGAGCTAGGCACTGCAGGGCCTGGATTAATCTCTACATCATCAGAGGAACAGAGGAGGAGTAGGATAAGGGTATGGCTAAATGCTATAAGAACTGGTTGTCTAGTGCGTTAGGAACAGAGAGTAAAAGGAGCAAGTTTCTGGGCGTGGACGAATAGGTTCAAGGCCTAATGTACAGACAGGCAGGTATGGCAGGTATGGCAGGATGTGAATACAGTGGAGGTAAACCTAGGCATTGAGTGACGATGAGTGTTTTTTTCTCTAGAGACATCATTTAGACCAGGTGAGGTCACCGCATGTGTGGGAGGTGAAACATAAGGGTTAGTTAGCTAAGGTATATTGAGCAGGGATGGAGGCTCTACAGTGAAATAAGACAATAATCACTAACCAAAATAGCAATGTACAAGGCATATTGACATTAGGGAGAGGCATGCGTAGCCGGGTGATCATAGGGACCAGTGGGTAGCTAGGCGAGCTAGAGACACGGCGATTCAGACAGCTAGCGGACTGGGGCTAGCTGAAGGGCCTTAGGGGGACGTCACGCCGGAAGAGTCTGTTGTAGCCCCCACAGACAGTTACGTCGGCAGACCAGTCGTGTTGGATCGGCAGGGCTATGTAGGCAGTAAAAGGGTCCAGGCCAATTGGAAAAATAGCTATTGTAGCCCAAGAAATTGGCTGATGGTCCTCTTCAGCTAACAGTCCCATATGGCTCTATGTCGGATTACCCTCTGTAGTGTCTTACGGTCGGAGGCCGAGCAGTTGCCATACCAGGAAGTGATGCAACCAGTCAGAATGCTCTTGATGGTGCAGCTGTAGAACCTTTTGAGAATCTGAGGGCCCATGACAAATCTTTTCAATCTCCTGAGGGGGAATTGGTTTTGTCGAGCCCGCTTCACGACTGTCTTGGTGTGCTTGGACCATGTTAGTTTGTTGGTGATGTGGACACCAAGGAACTTGAAGCTCTCAACCTGCTCCACTGCAGCCCTGCTGATGAGAATGGGGGCATTCTCTGTCCTATTTGTCCTATTTTTCCTGTAGTCCACAATCATCTCCTTTGTCTTGATCACTTTGAGGGAGAGGTTGTTGTCCTGGCACCACACGGCCTGGTCTCTGACCTCCTTCCTATAGGATGTCTCGTTGTTGTCGGTGATCAGGCCTACCACTGTTGTGTCATTGGAAAATGTAATGATGGTGCTGGAGTCGTGCCTGGCCATGCAGTCATGAGTGAACAGGAAGTAAAGGAGGGGACTGAGCACCACCCCTGAGGGGCCCCTGTGTTGAGGATCAGTGTGGCGGATGTGTTGTTCCCCAGCTTATAGAGTCCACTGGCCCCACTCATTCTCTCAGCCTGTAGAGTCCACTGGCCCCACTCACACAGAACTACCCTACTCCTCGATCTTTTCTTTCCTGATGGAATCCTGTCCGGCTGCCCAACAACCTGCCCGCTCGACCCAATCCCCTCCTCCCTTCACCATATCATCTCTCACTTTCCTCATCAACTCACCCTGACCACTGGCTGCGTCCCCTCTGACTTCAAAATGGCCTTATTTGCTCCCCTCCTCAAGAAACCAACACTCAACTTATCTGACGTAAACTACAGACCTGTATCCCTTTCTTTTCTTTCGAAAAACACTTGAGTATCCTGTCTCTGACCAACTCTCTCGCTATCGCTCTCAGAATGATCTTCTTGACCCTAACCAGTCAGGCTTCAAGACGGGTCACTCAACCGAGACTTCGTTCTTCTCTGTCAAGGAGGCTCTCCTCACTGCCAAAGCTGACTCTCTCTCCTCTGTTCTCATCCTCCTAGATCTATCCACTGCCTTTGGCACCATGAACCATCAGACCTCCTCCCCACCCATTCATTTCTATGTGAAGTCTCAACAGCGCATTGAAGCCAAATGAAGTCTGTTAAGATACTCCAGAACTTTTGTATAATTTCAGCCAGTAGTTTTGAATGTGGCGCTCACCAGCCAAAACGAGCCCCCGTTTTGTGTACTACGTCATCCATTTCACATAATGTAGTTTATAAGCATTTCCCTACACTCGCAATAACATCTGCTAACCATGTGTACGTGACCAATAACATCTGCTAACCATGTGTATGTGGCCAATAACATCTGCTAACCATGTGTACGTGACCAATAACATCTGCTAACCATGTGTATGTGACCAATAACATCTGCTAACCATGTGTATGTGACCAATAACATCTGCTAACCATGTGTATGTGGCCAATAACATCTGCTAACCATGTGTATGTGGCCAATAACATCTGCTAACCATGTGTATGTGGCCAATAACATCTGCTAACCATGTGTATGTGACCAACAACATTTGATTTTATGTATTTTGTTGTAGTTGTGCAATTCATATGATATGTTACAAATCTAATTAGTATCATAGATATGAATTTGCTTAACCTTTCTGATCTCCCCATCCCGGATCCGGGTTCGTGAATACAGACTCAAGCTCATTACCATAACGCAACGTTAACTATTCATGAAAATCGCAAATGAAATGAAATAAATATGCTAGCTCTCAAGCTTAGCCTTTTGTTAACAACACTGTCATCTCAGATTTTCAAAATATGCTTCTCAACCATAGGAAAACAATAATTTGTGTAAAAGTAGCTAGCTAGAGTTAGCATTTCGCGTTAGCATTTAGCGTTAGCATTAGCGTTAGCATCCAGCACGCAACATTAACAAAAACATAAAAGCCTTCAAATAAAATCATTTACCTTTGAAGAACTTCTGATGTTTTCAATGAGGATACTCTCAGTTAGATAGCAGATGCTCAGTTTTTCCAAAAAGATTCCTTGTGTATTAGAAATAGCTCCGTTTTATACATCACATTTGGCTACCAAAAAAAATCCATAAATTCAGTCCTCAAAACGCAAACTTTTTTCCAAATTAACTCCATAATATCGACTGAAAACATGGCAAACGTTGTTTAGAATCAATCATCAAGGTGTTTTTCACATATCTCTTCATTGATACATCGTTCTTGGACACATGCTTTCTCCCCTGAATCAAATGGTAAAGTAGAAGCAGCTGGCAATTGCGCACCGAATTTGACGCAGGACACCAGGCGGACACTTGGAAAATGTAGTCTCTTATGGTCAATCTTCCAATGATATGCCTACAAATACGTCACAATGCTGCTAAGACCTTGGGCGAACGACAGAAAGTGTAGGCTCATTCGTTGCGCAATCACAGCCATATAAGGAGAGAATGGAAAACAGAGCTTCAGAAATTCTGCTAATTCCTGGGTGATGCATCATCTTGGTTTCGCCTGTAGAATGAGTTCTGGGGCACTTACAGACAAAATCTTTGCAGATTCTGAAACTTCAGAGTGTTTTCTTTCCAAAACTGTCAAGAATATGCATAGTCGAGCATCTTTTCGTGACAAAATATCGCGCTTAAAATGGGAACGTTTTTTATCCAAAAATGAAATAGCGCCCCTAGAGCTCTAACTGGTTAAAAACCTCTTTGGGCTAGGCGTGCCGCTAGTGACCCACCTCGACAACATCCGGTGAAATTGCAGAGCACAAAATTCAAAATAGAAAATTGGTAATATTAAACATTCATGAAAATACAAGTGTCTGACATCGTTCCAGGTCCCAGCTACATAACAAAGGGTCGTTTTGTTCGATGTTTATATCCCAAAAAAATCCAGTTTAGTTGGCACGCTTGATTCAGTAATCTACCGGTTTCCATCGTTCAAATGAATCCCAAAAGTTACAAATAAAATTAGTCCAAACAAGTCAAACAACGTTTCTTATCAATCCTTAGGTACCCTAATATGTAAATAAACGATACAATTTAAGACCGAGAATAGTATCTTCATTACCAGAGATAAATAACAAAGTGCGCGCCCTCATCCACGCGCGCCACAGACTACAGTCCAAATGAGAGTCACCTAGAAAAACTACAAATTATTTTGTCAAAAAACAAGCCTGAAACACTTTCTAAAGACAATTGACATCTAATGGAAGCCCTAGGAACTGCAATCTCGGAGCTATTCCATTGATTTTCCCATAGACAGCCATTTCAATGAGTTGTGAGCTAAAAAAACAAACATTTTCTGGATGGATTCTCCTCGGGTTTCCGCCTGCCATATCAGTTTTGTTATACTCACAGATATTATTTGAACAGTTTTAGAAACTTTAGAGTGTTTCCTATCCAATACTACCAATCATATGCATATCCTGGCTTCTGGGCCTGAGTAGCAGGCAGTTTACTCTGGGCACCTCAGTCATCCAAATACTGCCCCCTATCCCTAAGAAGTTTTAAATTTTAAGATCCCAGACTCTATCTTTAAGATGGCGTCTCATGGAGACATAGCATGCCCCGTTTGAGCTACTCCATGAAGTGATGTTGCAGGCTAGCTCAGTGCTGCCCTCTCTCATTGAGAGTCTCAAGTTGAAGGCCGACCAGGGTACTGCAGGCTGCCATTAGCAACACATTTATACTTACTTCTTCTGTGTGTGATTTTCAAATAATTGGTTCATACAGTACATCTGGGGCCTCATTTATAAAACAGACTTATGATTAACTTTGATCTTTTTGACTTATGCAGAAAATTACACAAGTAGGTATTTATAAAACCTTTCTTTGACGTGGAAATTATCTTATCTCTATGCAAAGTCTAGACTTAACGTAAGTGATTTTCCTGCTGGTAATGTAGTGGTTTTGCAGTTTGGGACGCATAAGCGTCCAAGCCAGTGGTGAACGTTGCATTAGCTTTATGAACAATTTGTTAGAAATTATCAATTAAAGGTGTGAGGAATTAATTGCCAGACGCAAGGTGTTTTGAATTAAAAACAGGATGTGATGTTCTATAAATAGGGTCAAATTAGAAAAAAGTAACCATGACTGTTCTTGTTTTATTGGAAGACATTGAAAACCTTTTTGAAAAAGCTTTTTAGAAGGGAGAGTTTTCAGTGAATTACTTTTATGCGCATGATGATCCATGGCTTATAAATCGCTATCCCAAGAAATCTTCTGTTAGATTTGTGGTCAGATTTATCCCCGCTGCACCTTGGTCCAATCCATCTCTAAACGATCGTGACACTGGGATTCCTCGCTACTGAGACATTCCAGAGGGAAATGAGTGACAGGTCGGGTATATCACAGCCATCATTCAGCCTCATCCTGCCACAAGTGATCGAAGCGATTCTACATATTGTCCACGAGATACATTAGTTTCCCATTTACAGCCCATGAACAGGCGTGCATCAAAGCCTGAGTTTGTCCGCTCATTTAATTTCCCAGGGGTCATAGGTGCAGTTGACTGCACGCATATTGCCTTACGCGCACCATCTGTAGATGAACATATAAATGTTAACAGGAAGAATTTCCATTCATTGAATGTTCATCTGCGATGCCCGTATGCAACTAGTCAATGTATGCTGGAAGTGGCCAGGGTCTCGGCACGGCTCATTCATTCTGCGCCACAGCAGAGTAGGCCTGCGTCTAGAAGCTGGTGAGAGTGGTGGCTTTTGGTGGCTTTTCTGTGAGTTCTTAAAAAAAAGTATATAATAGCCTATTAACCGTGCAAACTAATGTAACACAACAATTCTATCCTATTAGGTGACTGGGCCTATCCACTGAAAACATGGCTTCTCACTTCCTATGCCGATCCCCGAACAGCAGAGGAAATGCGTTGCAATTTGGCACACAGCAGAACAAGGTCGGTTGTGGAGAGTACCATCAGACTGCTGAAGGGCAGGTGCCATCAATTTTAAGTTAATTTTAGATTTATAGATCACAGGTGCATAAGTTACAAATGGGCTTCGTAGGTTTTTTTCTGCTCAGTATCTTTTATGAATCGAACGTAAGCACAACATCGGAAATTATCTTACGACTAAATTCAAGTATAAATCTAGGAACATTTTCATGAATGAGGCCCCTGGTGTCTTATTGGTACCAAGATTGTCTTCAAGACATTTTACTGACCATGAAGATCGCCATCTTTCCATTCACTATAATTGGGATCCAATTTCTGTAAACAATGCCAGCAGTGCCGCGGTCGGCCTTGAACTTCGTGGCTTCAATGAGCAGGGTCAGTCGCTCTCCGTTGCCTCACATTCATAACATGAAAACATCCTGCTTATTATGCTAGACAAACAGACAGTTCTGTCCTTAGTGGACTTGGCTACAGTAGTAGATATAATCAATACTAACATCCATTGACTATTGTATGAAGATGAGGAGAGACAGTGAGTAAGATCCTTTATTAACACAGGGACAAGGGTCATGAGGAGGACAGTAGGTTATTATTTTCAATGAACACAGAACACCTTTTATAAGGTAGCTCTCACAGCGATCTTTGACATCATTCTGTCACCTTCTTTAGCTTCCTACTTTGCTTTCCTTCAGTGTCATGTCAGAACACAATGCATATTGTATAGTGTCATGTCAGAACACAATGTATAGTGTCATGTCAGCCTATACAAATCTGATTCTATGGACAAACTGGGAGTAAATGCCCCCAGAAGTAAGCTTTTTGTGTGTGTGTGTGTGTGTGTGTGTGTGTGTGTGTGTGTGTGTGTGTGTGTGTGTGTGTGTGTGTGTGTGTGTGTGTGTGTGTGTGTGTGTGTGTGTGTGTGTGTGTGTGTGTGTGTGTGTGTGTGTGTGTGTGTGTGTGTGTGTGTGTGTGTGTGTCTCTGTGTGTGTGCGTGCGTGTGCGTGCGTGCGCACCATTGTGTCAGTGTGTTATGTGTCCAGGCCTGATGCTGTGTGTCAGACAGACAGAACCAGTTTCAGGCTCGGCTCACATAAACACACTAAAGACACAGGGCTATACAGAAACACAATGAGAAGGCATCCCTTGGGGTATAGGGGGCCATTTGGGATGCCTACACATACTGCCTGCTGGGCCTTTACTTCCTCAACCCTCCAGTCTCCTCTGATCTCTGACCTCTGCTGTAATATGTTGTGGTTGTCTAACACTTCTACATTTTGGCAAGTTCCAGTCAGAGTTCAAATAGTACATTTAGTACAATGTATTTCTAAAGTTTAACCCACAGTAATGTTGTAGCAGGTAAGAGAGTAACAGCTGAAAGCAGCAGACAGAGAAGTCAACCATCTCCTGGTTGGACCAAACATCCTTACATCTACAAACACAGACGACAAACCAAGCAACAACAACAGTAGAGTATGACACTATTATCCTTCTGAAGGGTGAAACTCCAAGCTGTTTATCCCAGTGCTGACAGAGACAGATGGAGAGCAATCCATGATTCTTTCCAGGTTCATCATTTAGATTCAACACATCAGTATAGACATGGTGCACTGGAAGAATACGCACCAAGACCTCTCCGCAACAAATCTTTATCTCCTGTTCTCTGTTTACCATCATGCACTGGGGTAAAGAGCTTTGGAGATCGCCCTGTCATCCTTCAGCCTATAATAACTATTCCTCCCATTCCAACTCCATCCCTCCAACCCATCTACTCTTTCTTCTTCTCTTCTTCTGGGATGTAGACAGACACAGTGAACTCTCCTGCCTCAGTTCCATACTTGTTCTTCACCAGGAGTGCGTACTTCCCTGAGTCGGTCGTGGTTACCGCCGCGATGGTGATGCTGGCGAACTTGCCGTGTTCAAACTTGAGGGCGTAGCGTTCGTCAGACACCAGCTCTCTGTCGTTCTTCATCCAGGTGACCTCGGGTGCAGGGTCACCCCACACGTTGCCTGTCAGGTTCAGAGACTGGAGAAGTGGGGAGGCATGATGTCAGCACAATATTAAACACTGTTCCCTAAGAAACATATTCACATACAGACACGGAGGGAAGAAGTGGGAAGTGAGAGCAAGCGTGAAAGACAGAGAGAGATGGTGAGTGTGAGAGAGAGATGGTGAGTGTGAGAGAGAGATATGTGGGACGTGAGAGCGAGCGGGAGAGAAAGAGAGAGACAGATGTGGGAAGTGAGAGCTAGCGTGAGAGACAGAGAGCGATAGTGAGTGTGAGAGAAAGAGAGAGAAGTGGGAAGTGAGAGTGAACGTGAGAGACAGAGAGCGATAGTGAGTGTGAGAGACAGAGAGATGTGTGTAGTGAGAGCGCTAGAGAGAGACTTGCTTTGGCAATGTAAACACATGGTTCCCATGCCAATAAAGCCCTTTGAGAGATCCTTGTTACCTTGCCCTCCTGGATAGTGACCACATCTGGCAGACCTCCCACAACCCGGGCACGGTCTGCAATACAGGATGATCAATGTTAACAGGCAAGGGCACACAGTGTGCCATTCAGAGCCTCCTCCCTCCAACCCAGAGCAGGAAGAGGGCAGAGAAGATGTTTCATAATATTGGAGAATATAAATAGCCACTCACTTCTCTCTGCAATGGCAGCAGCCCTGAGGAAGACAGACAGCGAGACAGACACAGGGTCAGGAATAACAACAACTACATCCACTGTTTCCGTCTGTCTGGCAGAACAAGAGTTCCACACTTCATAATGAGAGAGCTAAAAGTGTAGAGTTATGGAACTTACTTCAGCCTCTGGAACTCTACGAAGGCTTCCTCCCAGGCTGCAATGACAAACAACTCATTAGTGACCAGCTGCTAAACAGCATTTAAACCCAGCGTTCAGCCTTCAGATGAAAGAAGCAGCATGCGAATGTCAGCTTGGGAGACAGTTATCATATCCTGGGCTGAAATAATGGCATTCAGAGCAGTCTGTTTACAGGAGTCTGTTGTATTCATTACTCTGGGGTTGATTACAACTTCCGGACTTGTCTCTGTGCTGTTTGTTGCAACTTGGCCAAACGTTTTAATTACCGTTTAATCAAAACTCTGCATTTAACATATTTACCTTTTATTTAACTTTTTCACACTGGACATGGTTCTACAGGACCTCCACCAGCCGAAAAAGCATAGTGTCAATATTATTAATATTAACCCTATGCAGTCGCTGTATCCATAATATACAGGAGAACTATTGGCTTATGATGAGGATAGATGTGTTGCCTGCACAGCTTCAGATGCAATCACTAGGCAAGGGACATTTAAGTGTAGGAAAGGATGAAACAGCATCTGTGCCACCAGTAAGTACAGATAGCAGTATAAATCCCCTGGCACGGTCCCCGCAGCCGGACAATCTTCTCAAGGCTTCTGGAAAGAAATGCTTTTGGCATGCTGTTGGCAGTGCTAATGGCAGTGCTGTTGGCAGTGCTGTTGGCAGTGTCGCTCATTCAACCGACAGAAACCGGTTCTCGCCATTAAGCAACGAGTCGGGGTCAGAGACTGAGCCTTCTCAGGTATCTCCGCCACCCGTTACAGGGTCTGAGCCGCCAAAGCTTCCCACCATTGGCTCTGACAAATTGAAAACCCCAGTCATTGGTGACTCCATTACCAACAGTATTAGACTTAAAAAATAATCATCCAGCGATCGTACACTGTTTACCAGGGGGCAGGGCTAACGACGTTAAGGCTAATCTGAAGATGGTGCTGGCTAAAGCTAAAACTGGCGAGTGTAGAGAGTATAGGGATATTGTTATCCACGTTGGCACCAACGATGTTAGGACGAAACAGTCAGAGGCCACCAAGCACAACATAGCTTCAGCGTGTAAATCAGCTAGAAAGATTTCGGCATCAAGAAATTGTCTCTGGCCCCCTCCCAGTCAGGGGGAGTGATGAGCTCTACAGCAGTCTCACAACTCAATTGCTGGTTGAAAACTGTTTTCTGCCCCTCCCAAAATATAGAATTTGTAGATAATTGTCCCTCCTTCTGGGACTCACCCACAAACAGGACCAAGCCTGGCCTGCTGAGGAGTGACAGACTCCATCCTAGCTGGAGGGGTGCTCTCATCTTATCTATGAACATAGACAGGGCTCTAACTCATTCAACAAGAGAGAATAGGTTTCACTTCAGCAGTGATAAATTAATGAACTTCTTCGATGAAAAAGATTATCATTAGAGAGCAAATTACGGATTCCACTTTGAATATGTACATTTCTCCAAAGCTCCGTTGTCCTGAGGACCTAGGGTCAATAGAGACACTCAAGTTTTTTTTAATCCTTTATCTCTTGACACATTCATTAAAAATAGTCATGGCCTCTTAACCCTCAAGCTTCATACTGGACCCTATTCCAACTATATTATTGAAAGAACTGCTTCCTGTGCTTGGCCCTCCTATGTTGAACATAATAAATGGCTCCTTATCCTCTGGATGTGTACCAAAATTACTAAAAGTGGCAATAATAAAGCTTTCCTTTGAAAAAGCCAAACCTTGACCTGAAAAATGTAAAATAAACTATTGGCCTATATCGAATCTCCCATTCCATTTATAAAAAGCTGTTGCGCAGCAACTCACTGCCTTCCTGAAGACAAACAATGTACAAGACCCCATCATAGCACTGAGACTGCACTCGTGAAGGTGGTAAATTACCTTTTAATGGCGTCAGACCAAGGCTCTGCATCTGTCCTGATTCTAGACCTTAGTACTGCTTTTCACACCGTCGATCGCCACATTCTTTTGGAGAGATAGGAAACCGTAATAGGTCTACACGGACAAGTTCTGGCCAGGTTTAGAGCATATCTGTCGGAAAGATATCAGTTTGTCTCTGTGGATGGTTGGTCCTCTGACAAATCAATTGTACGTTTCGGCGTTCCTCAAGGTTCCGTTTTAGGACCACTATAGTTTTCACTATATATTCTACCTCTTGGTGATGTCATTCGGAAACACAATGTCAACTTTCACTGCTATGCGGACATTGATTAAATATGTGAAGCCCCAAAATTACCTGCCCTGGAAGTCTGTGTTTCGGACATAAGGAAGTGGAAAATTGGTGGAAAATGTTTTACTTTTAAACTCGGACAAAACAGAGATGCTAGTTCTATGTCTGCCTCTGACCCTAACACGGGGGCTGAGTCACTGGCTTACTAGTGCTCTTCCATGCCGTCCCCAGGAGGGGTGAGTCACTTCAGTGGGTTGAGGGTTGAGTGGGTTGTGGGTTGCATTGCTTGCTGTTTGGGGTTTTCGGCTGGGTTTCTGTACAGGACTTTGTGACATCTGATGTTGTAAAAGGGGCTTTATAAATACATTTGATTTCTACAAAACCAGCGATCCACACCAATAATATGGCTCTGCTGTCAAGAGAGGGGTCGCGAAAATGTTTTGCTCGCAAAGTGGCGGGGTCGCCCAACAAAATTTCACTTAGGGCCCCCAAAATGCTTGCGCTGGCTCTGACTTCATATGTCGGTATGGATGTGGGTATGGATGTGGGTACGGATGTGGGTTTAGATGAAGGTATAGATGTGGGTATGGATGTGGGTACGGATCTGGGTACGGATCTGGGTTTAGATGTGGGTACGGATGTGGGTTTAGATGTGGGTATGGATGTGGGTTTAGATGTGGGTACGGATGTGGGTTTGGATGTGGGTTTGGATGTGTTTTTAGATGTGGGTACGATGTGGGTACGGATGTGGGTTTGGATGTGGGTTTGGATGTGGGTTTAGATGTGGGTTCGGATGTGGGTACGGATGTGGGTATGGATGTGGGTATGATGTGGGTTGAGATGTGGGTTTAGATGTGGGTATGATGTGGGTATGGATGTGGGTTTGGATGTAGGTACGGATCTGGGTACGGGTGTGGGTTTAGATGTGGGTACGGATGTGGGTAAGGATGTGGGTTTAGATGTGGGTTTAGATGTGGGTACGGATGTGGGTACGGATGTGGGTTTGGAAGTGGGTACGGATGTGGGTTTAGATGTGGGTACGGATGTGGGTTTAGATGTGGGTATGGATGTGGGTACGGATGTGGGTTTAGATGTGGGTACGGATGTGGGTATGGATGTGGGTTTAGATGTGGGTTCGGATGTGGGTACGGATGTGGGTATGGATGTGGGTATGATGTGGGTTGAGATGTGGGTTTAGATGTGGGTATGATGTGGGTATGGATGTGGGTTTGGATGTAGGTACGGATCTGGGTACGGGTGTGGGTTTAGATGTGGGTACGGATGTGGGTAAGGATGTGGGTTTAGATGTGGGTTTAGATGTGGGTACGGATGTGGGTACGGATGTGGGTTTGGAAGTGGGTACGGATGTGGGTTTAGATGTGGGTACGGATGTGGGTTTAGATGTGGGTATGGATGTGGGTACGGATGTGGGTTTAGATGTGGGTACGGATGTGGGTATGGATGTGGGTTTGGATGTGGGTTTAGATGTGGGTTCGGATGTGGGTACGGATGTGGGTATGATGTGGGTTTAGATGTGGGTATGATGTGGGTATGGATGTGGGTATGGATGTGGGTTTGGATGTGGGTACAGATGTGGGTATGATGTGGGTTTAGATGTGGGTATGGATGTGTGTATGATATGGGTTTGGATGTGGGTATGGATGTGTGTTTAGATGTGGGTTTATGTGGGGGGGATGAAGGTATGGATGTGGGTACACAGAATCGTGGGCCACTGCGGCCCCTCATGATGAGTTCCTATGTTTTGTGGCCCCCACCACCATTAAAGTTGCCCGCAGTAGATACTTGAAAAGGTTGCCAGGTCAGACACAGCAGACGGGATGTGATGATGAAACCTCCTTCCTCAATCAATTTGTTTCTGTACATTTCTCTCTGTGTGTGTGTGTGTGTGTGTGTGTGTGTGTGTGTGTGTGTGTGTGTGTGTCGGTTCCTCACCTTGTCCAGACAGGTCACAGAACCTCTTAACCCCGTCCTTGCCGTCACAGATATTTATTGTGTATTTGCCCTTATCTTTCTCTGTGGGCTCATTCACCTTGAGCCACAGCTGCTCCCCGGTCACTCCACACTGGACTCTGTCAGAGTGGGCGATCTTTGCTTCCCTGCAGACAGATACACAGACAGACACACACACTGAGTCAACATGAGCACTCTATACATCCATAGATTTGTAGACATGGAGGTATCACTGGAACAGAGAACTGAGGTAGGTAGATGGAGGTATCACTAAGACTCTGAAATATCACCAAATGTTGTCTATAGTGCGTTACCTCTGTTGTGCCTTGGAGCCACTAGGTAGTGGAGAAGGGAGGGAGCCACTAGGTAGTGGAGTAGGGAGCTATGGAGCCACTAGGTAGTGTAGTAGGGAGCTATGGAGCCACTAGGAAGTGCAGTAGGGAGCTATGGAGCCACTTGGTAGTGGACTAGGGAGCTATGGAGCCACTAGGAATGGCAGTGGGGAGCTATGGAGCCACTATGGAGTGGAGTAGGGAGCTATGGAGCCACTAGGTAGTACAGTAGGGGGGTATGGAGCCGCAAGATAGTGGAGTAGGGAGATAGGTAGTGGAGTTGGGGGCTATGGAGCCACTAGGTAGTGGAGTAGGGAGATAGGTAGTGGAGTAGGGGGCTATGGAGCCACTAGGTAGTGGAGTAGGGTGCTATGGAGCCACTAGGTAGTGGAGTAGGGGGCTATGGAGCCACTACGTAGTGGAGTAGGGAGACATGGCGCCACTAGGTTGTGGAGTAGGGGGCTATGGAGCCACTAGGTAGTGGAGTAGGGAGCAATGGAGCCACTAGGTAGTGGAGTAGGGAGGGAGCCACTAGGTAGTGGAGTAGGGAGCTATGGAGCCACTAGGAAGTGCAGTAGGGAGCTATGGAGCCACTAGGTGGTGGAGTAGGGAGGGAGCCACTAGGTAGTAGAGTAGGGAGCTATGGAGCCACTATGGAGTGGAGTAGGGCGCTATGGAGCCACTAGGTAGTGGAGTAGGGAGCTATGGAGCCACTAGGTACTGGAGTAGGGAGCTATGGAGCCACTAGGTAGTACAGTAGGGGGCTATGGGGCCACTAGGTAGTACAGTAGGGGGCAATGGAGCCACAAGGTAGTGGAGTAGGGAGATAAGTAGTGGAGTTGGGGGCTATGGAGCCACTAGGTAGTGGAGTAGGGAGATAGGTAGTGGAGTGGGGGGCTATGGAGCCACTAGGTAGTGGAGTAGGGTGCTATGGAGCCACTAGGTAGTGGAGTAGGGAGGGAGTCACTAGGTAGTGGAGTAGGGAGGGAGCCACTAGGTAGTGGAGTAGGGAGCTATGGAGCGAATAAGTAGTGGAGTAGGGAGCTATGGAGCCACTAGGTAGTGGAGTAGGGAGTTATGGAGCCAGTAGGTGGTGGAGTAGGGAGCTATGGAGCCAGTAGGTAGTGGAGTAGGGAGCTATGGAGCCACTATGTAGTGGAGTAGGGAGCTATGGAGGCACTATGTAGTGGAGTAGGGAGGGAGCCACTAGGTGGTGGAGTAGGGAGGGAGCCACTAGGTAGTGGAGTCGGGAGCTATGGAGCCACTATGGAGTGGAGTAGGGAGCTATGGAGCCACTAGGTAGTGGAGTAGGGAGGGAGCCACTAGGTAGTGGAGTAGGGAGCTATGGAGCCAATATGTAGTGGACTAGGGAGCTATGGAGCCACTAGGAAGTGCAGTAGGGAGTTATGGAGCCATTAGGGGGTGGAGTAGGGAGCTATGGAGCCAGTAGGTAGTGGAGTAGGGAGATAAGTAGTGGAGTTGGGGGCTATGGAGCCACTAGGTAGTGGAGTAGGGAGTTAGGTAGTGGAGTGGGGGGCTAGGGAGCCACTAGGTAGTGGAGTAGGGTGCTATGGGGCCACTAGGTAGTGGAGTAGGGTGCTATGGAGCCACTAGGTAGTGGAGTAGGGAGGGAGCCACTAGGTAGTGGAGTAGGGAGGGAGCCACTAGGTAGGGGAGTCGGGAGCTATGGAGCCAATATGTAGTGGAGTAGGGAGCTATGGAGCCACTAGGTAGTGGAGTAGGGAGTTATGGAGCCACTAGGTGGTGGAGTAGGGAGCTATGGAGCCAGTAGGTAGTGGAGTAGGGAGCTATGGAGCCACTATGTAGTGGAGTAGGGAGCTAAGGAGCCACTAGGTAGTACAGTAGGGGGATATGGAGCCGCAAGGTAGTGGATTAGGGTGATAGGTAGTGGAGTTGGGGGCTATGGAGCCACTAGGTAGTGGAGTAGGGAGATAGGTAGTGGAGTAGGGTGCTATGGAGCCACTAGGTAGTGGAGTAGGGTGCTATGGAGCCACTAGGTAGTGGAGTAGGGGGCTATGGAGCCACTACGTAGTGGAGTAGGGAGACATGGCGCCACTAGGTTGTGGAGTAGGGGGCTTTGGAGCCACTAGGTGGTGGAGTAGGGAGGGAGCCACTAGGTAGTGGAGTCGGGAGCTATGGAGCCACTATGGAGTGGAGTAGGGAGGGAGCCACTAGGTAGTGGAGTAGGGAGCTATGGAGCCACTATGTAGTGGAGTAGGGAGCTATGGAGCCACTAGGTAGTGGAGTAGGGAGTTATGGAGCCACTAGGTGGTGGAGTAGGGAGCTATGGAGCCAGTAGGTAGTGGAGTAGGGAGCTATGGAGCCACTATGTAGTGGAGTAGGGAGCTAAGGAGCCACTATGTAGTGGAGTAGGGAGGGAGCCACTAGGTAGTGGAGTAGGGAGCTATGGAGCCACTAGGTGGTGGAGTAGGGAGGGAGCCACTAGGTAGTGGAGTCGGGAGCTATGGAGCCACTATGGAGTGGAGTAGGGATGGAGCCACTAGGTAGTGGAGTAGGGAGCTATGGAGCCACTAGGTGGTGGAGTAGGGAGGGAGCCACTAGGTAGTGGAGTCGGGAGCTATGGAGCCACTATGGAGTGGAGTAGGGAGCTATGGAGCCACTAGGTAGTGGAGTAGGGAGGGAGCCACTAGGTAGTGGAGTAGGGAGCTATGGAGCCAATATGTAGTGGACTAGGGAGCTATGGAGCCACTAGGAAGTGCAGTAGGGAGTTATGGAGCCACTAGGGGGTGGAGTAGGGAGCTATGGAGCCAGTAGGTAGTGGAGTAGGGAGATAAGTAGTGGAGTTGGGGGCTATGGAGCCACTAGGTAGTGGAGTAGGGAGTTAGGTAGTGGAGTAGGGTGCTATGGAGCCACTAGGTAGTGGAGTAGGGTGCTATGGAGCCACTAGGTAGTGGAGTAGGGAGGGAGCCACTAGGTAGTGGAGTAGGGAGGGAGCCACTAGGTAGGGGAGTAGGGAGCTATGGAGCCAATATGTAGTGGAGTAGGGAGCTATGGAGCCACTAGGTAGTGGAGTAGGGAGTTATGGAGCCATTAGGTGGTGGACTAGGGAGCTATGGAGCCAGTAGGTAGTGGAGTAGGGAGGGAGCCACTAGGTAGTAGAGTAGGGAGCTATGGAGCCACTATGGAGTGGAGTAGGGCGCTATGGAGCCACTAGGTAGTGGAGTAGGGAGCTATGGAGCCACTAGGTACTGGAGTAGGGAGCTATGGAGCCACTAGGTAGTACAGTAGGGGGCTATGGGGCCACTAGGTAGTACAGTAGGGGGCAATGGAGCCACAAGGTAGTGGAGTAGGGAGATAAGTAGTGGAGTTGGGGGCTATGGAGCCACTAGGTAGTGGAGTAGGGAGATAGGTAGTGGAGTGGGGGGCTATGGAGCCACTAGGTAGTGGAGTAGGGTGCTATGGAGCCACTAGGTAGTGGAGTAGGGGGCTATGGAGCCACTAGGTAGTGGAGTAGGGAGGGAGCCACTAGGTAGTGGAGTAGGGAGGGAGCCACTAGGTAGTGGAGTAGGGAGCTATGGAGCCAATAAGTAGTGGAGTAGGGAGCTATGGAGCCACTAGGTAGTGGAGTAGGGAGTTATGGAGCCACTAGGTGGTGGAGTAGGGAGCTATGGAGCCAGTAGGTAGTGGAGTAGGGAGCTATGGAGCCACTATGTAGTGGAGTAGGGAGCTATGGAGGCACTATGTAGTGGAGTAGGGAGGGAGCCACTAGGTAGTGGAGTGGGGAGCTATGGAGCCACTAGGTGGTGGAGTAGGGAGGGAGCCACTAGGTAGTGGAGTCGGGAGCTATGGAGCCACTATGGAGTGGAGTAGGGAGCTATGGAGCCACTAGGTAGTGGAGTAGGGAGGGAGCCACTAGGTAGTGGAGTAGGGAGCTATGGAGCCAATATGTAGTGGACTAGGGAGCTATGGAGCCACTAGGAAGTGCAGTAGGGAGTTATGGAGCCAGTAGAGGGTGGAGTAGGGAGCTATGGAGCCAGTAGGTAGTGGAGTAGGGAGATAAGTAGTGGAGTTGGGGGCTATGGAGCCACTAGGTAGTGGAGTAGGGAGTTAGGTAGTGGAGTGGGGGGCTAGGGAGCCACTAGGTAGTGGAGTAGGGTGCTATGGGGCCACTAGGTAGTGGAGTAGGGTGCTATGGAGCCACTAGGTAGTGGAGTAGGGAGGGAGCCACTAGGTAGTGGAGTAGGGAGGGAGCCACTAGGTAGGGGAGTAGGGAGCTATGGAGCCAATATGTAGTGGAGTAGGGAGCTATGGAGCCACTAGGTAGTGGAGTAGGGAGTTATGGAGCCACTAGGTGGTGGAGTAGGGAGCTATGGAGCCAGTAGGTAGTGGAGTAGGGAGCTATGGAGCCACTATGTAGTGGAGTAGGGAGCTATGGAGCCACTAGGTAGTACAGTAGGGGGATATGGAGCCGCAAGGTAGTGGATTAGGGTGATAGGTAGTGGAGTTGGGGGCTATGGAGCCACTAGGTAGTGGAGTAGGGAGATAGGTAGTGGAGTAGGGGGCTATGGAGCCACTAGGTAGTGGAGTAGGGGGCTATGGAGCCACTAGGTAGTGGAGTAGGGTGCTATGGAGCCACTAGGTAGTGGAGTAGGGACCTATGGAGCCACTACGTAGTGGAGTAGGGAGACATGGCGCCACTAGGTTGTGGAGTAGGGGGCTTTGGAGCCACTAGGTGGTGGAGTAGGGAGGGAGCCACTAGGTAGTGGAGTCGGGAGCAATGGAGCCACTTTGGAGTGGAGTAGGGAGGGAGCCACTAGGTAGTGGAGTAGGGAGCTATGGAGCCAATATGTAGTGGAGTAGGGAGCTATGGAGCCACTAGGTAGTGGAGTAGGGAGTTATGGAGCCACTAGGTGGTGGAGTAGGGAGCTATGGAGCCAGTAGGTAGTGGAGTAGGGAGCTATGGAGCCACTATGTAGTGGAGTAGGGAGCTATGGAGCCACTATGTAGTGGAGTAGGGAGGGAGCCACTAGGTAGTGGAGTAGGGAGCTATGGAGCCACTAGGTGGTGGAGTAGGGAGGGAGCCACTAGGTAGTGGAGTCGGGAGCTATGGAGCCACTATGGAGTGGAGTAGGGATGGAGCCACTAGGTAGTGGAGTAGGGAGCTATGGAGCCACTAGGTGGTGGAGTAGGGAGGGAGCCACTAGGTAGTGGAGTCGGGAGCTATGGAGCCACTATGGAGTGGAGTAGGGAGCTATGGAGCCACTAGGTAGTGGAGTAGGGAGCTATGGAGCCAATATGTAGTGGACTAGGGAGCTATGGAGCCACTAGGAAGTGCAGTAGGGAGTTATGGAGCCACTAGGGGGTGGAGTAGGGAGCTATGGAGCCAGTAGGTAGTGGAGTAGGGAGCTAAGTAGTGGAGTTGGGGGCTATGGAGCCACTAGGTAGTGGAGTAGGGAGTTAGGTAGTGGAGTAGGGTGCTATGGAGCCACTAGGTAGTGGAGTAGGGTGCTATGGAGCCACTAGGTAGTGGAGTAGGGAGGGAGCCACTAGGTAGTGGAGTAGGGAGGGAGCCACTAGGTAGGGGAGTAGGGAGCTATGGAGCCAATATGTAGTGGAGTAGGGAGCTATGGAGCCACTAGGTAGTGGAGTAGGGAGTTATGGAGCCATTAGGTGGTGGACTAGGGAGCTATGGAGCCAGTAGGTAGTGGAGTAAGGAGCTATGGAGCCACTATGTAGTGGACTAGGGAGCTATGGAGCAACTATGTAGTGGAGTAGGGAGGGAGCCACTAGGTAGTGGAGTAGGGAGCTATGGAGCCACTAGGAAGTGCAGTAGGGAGCTATGGAGCCACTAGGTGGTGGAGTAGGGAGGGAGCCACTAGGTAGTGGAGTAGGGAGCTATGGAGCCACTATGGAGTGGAGTAGGGCGCTATGGAGCCACTAGGTAGTGGAGTAGGGAGCTATGGAGCCACTAGGTAGTACAGTAGGGGGCTATGGGGCCACTAGGTAGTACAGTAGGGGGCAATGGAGCCACAAGGTAGTGGAGTAGGGAGATAAGTAGTGGAGTTGGGGGCTATGGAGCCACTAGGTAGTGGAGTAGGGAGATAGGTAGTGGAGTGGGGGGCTATGGAGCCACTAGGTAGTGGAGTAGGGTGCTATGGAGCCACTAGGTAGTGGAGTAGGGTGCTATGGAGCCACTAGGTAGTGGAGTAGGGAGGGAGCCACTAGGTAGTGGAGTAGGGAGGGAGCCACTAGGTAGTGGAGTAGGGAGCTATGGAGCCAATAAGTAGTGGAGTAGGGAGCTATGGAGCCACTAGGTAGTGGAGTAGGGAGTTATGGAGCCACTAGGTGGTGGAGTAGGGAGCTATGGAGCCAGTAGGTAGTGGAGTAGGGAGCTATGGAGCCACTATGTAGTGGAGTAGGGAGCTATGGAGGCACTATGTAGTGGAGTAGGGAGGGAGCCACTAGGTAGTGGAGTGGGGAGCTATGGAGCCACTAGGTGGTGGAGTAGGGAGGGAGCCACTAGGTAGTGGAGTCGGGAGCTATGGAGCCACTATGGAGTGGAGTAGGGAGCTATGGAGCCACTAGGTAGTGGAGTAGGGAGGGAGCCACTAGGTAGTGGAGTAGGGAGCTATGGAGCCAATATGTAGTGGACTAGGGAGCTATGGAGCCACTAGGAAGTGCAGTAGGGAGTTATGGAGCCAGTAGGGGGTGGAGTAGGGAGCTATGGAGCCAGTAGGTAGTGGAGTAGGGAGATAAGTAGTGGAGTTGGGGGCTATGGAGCCACTAGGTAGTGGAGTAGGGAGTTAGGTAGTGGAGTGGGGGGCTAGGGAGCCACTAGGTAGTGGAGTAGGGTGCTATGGGGCCACTAGGTAGTGGAGTAGGGTGCTATGGAGCCACTAGGTAGTGGAGTAGGGAGGGAGCCACTAGGTAGTGGAGTAGGGAGGGAGCCACTAGGTAGGGGAGTAGGGAGCTATGGAGCCAATATGTAGTGGAGTAGGGAGCTATGGAGTCACTAGGTAGTGGAGTAGGGAGTTATGGAGTCACTAGGTGGTGGAGTAGGGAGCTATGGAGCCAGTAGGTAGTGGAGTAGGGAGCTATGGAGCCACTATGTAGTGGAGTAGGGAGCTATGGAGCCACTAGGTAGTACAGTAGGGGGATATGGAGCCGCAAGGTAGTGGATTAGGGTGATAGGTAGTGGAGTTGGGGGCTATGGAGCCACTAGGTAGTGGAGTAGGGAGATAGGTAGTGGAGTAGGGGGCTATGGAGCCACTAGGTAGTGGAGTAGGGTGCTATGGAGCCACTAGGTAGTGGAGTAGGGACCTATGGAGCCACTACGTAGTGGAGTAGGGAGACATGGCGCCACTAGGTTGTGGAGTAGGGGGCTTTGGAGCCACTAGGTGGTGGAGTAGGGAGGGAGCCACTAGGTAGTGGAGTCGGGAGCTATGGAGCCACTATGGAGTGGAGTAGGGAGGGAGCCACTAGGTAGTGGAGTAGGGAGCTATGGAGCCAATATGTAGTGGAGTAGGGAGCTATGGAGCCACTAGGTAGTGGAGTAGGGAGTTATGGAGCCACTAGGTGGTGGAGTAGGGAGCTATGGAGAGAGTAGGTAGTGGAGTAGGGAGCTATGGAGCCACTATGTAGTGGAGTAGGGAGCTATGGAGCCACTATGTAGTGGAGTAGGGAGGGAGCCACTAGGTAGTGGAGTAGGGAGCTATGGAGCCACTAGGTGGTGGAGTAGGGAGGGAGCCACTAGGTAGTGGAGTCGGGAGCTATGGAGCCACTATGGAGTGGAGTAGGGATGGAGCCACTAGGTAGTGGAGTAGGGAGCTATGGAGCCACTAGGTGGTGGAGTAGGGAGGGAGCCACTAGGTAGTGGAGTCGGGAGCTATGGAGACACTATGGAGTGGAGTAGGGAGCTATGGAGCCACTAGGTAGTGGAGTAGGGAGGGAGCCACTAGGTAGTGGAGTGGGGAGCTATGGAGCCACTAGCTGGTGGAGTAGGGAGGGAGCCACTAGGTAGTGGAGTGGGGAGCTATGGAGCCACTAGGTGGTGGAGTAGGGAGGGAGCCACTAGGTAGTGGAGTCGGGAGCTATGGAGCCACTATGGAGTGGAGTAGGGAGCTATGGAGCCACTAGGTAGTGGAGTAGGGAGGGAGCCACTAGGTAGTGGAGTAGGGAGCTATGGAGCCAATATGTAGTGGACTAGGGAGCTATGGAGCCACTAGGAAGTGCAGTAGGGAGTTATGGAGCCAGTAGGGGGTGGAGTAGGGAGCTATGGAGCCAGTAGGTAGTGGAGTAGGGAGATAAGTAGTGGAGTTGGGGGCTATGGAGCCACTAGGTAGTGGAGTAGGGAGTTAGGTAGTGGAGTGGGGGGCTAGGGAGCCACTAGGTAGTGGAGTAGGGTGCTATGGGGCCACTAGGTAGTGGAGTAGGGTGCTATGGAGCCACTAGGTAGTGGAGTAGGGAGGGAGCCACTAGGTAGTGGAGTAGGGAGGGAGCCACTAGGTAGGGGAGTAGGGAGCTATGGAGCCAATATGTAGTGGAGTAGGGAGCTATGGAGCCACTAGGTAGTGGAGTAGGGAGTTATGGAGCCACTAGGTGGTGGAGTAGGGAGCTATGGAGCCAGTAGGTAGTGGAGTAGGGAGCTATGGAGCCACTATGTAGTGGTGTAGGGAGCTATGGAGCCACTAGGTAGTACAGTAGGGGGATATGGAGGCACTATGTAGTGGATTAGGGTGATAGGTAGTGGAGTTGGGGGCTATGGAGCCACTAGGTAGTGGAGTAGGGAGATAGGTAGTGGAGTAGGGGGCTATGGAGCCACTAGGTAGTGGAGTAGGGTGCTATGGAGCCACTAGGTAGTGGAGTAGGGGGCTTTGGAGCCACTAGGTGGTGGAGTAGGGAGGGAGCCACTAGGTAGTGGAGTCGGGAGCTATGGAGCCACTATGGAGTGGAGTAGGGAGGGAGCCACTAGGTAGTGGAGTAGGGAGCTATGGAGCCAATATGTAGTGGAGTAGGGAGCTATGGAGCCACTAGGTAGTGGAGTAGGGAGTTATGGAGCCACTAGGTGGTGGAGTAGGGAGCTATGGAGCCAGTAGGTAGTGGAGTAGGGAGCTATGGAGCCACTATGTAGTGGAGTAGGGAGCTATGGAGCCACTATGTAGTGGAGTAGGGAGGGAGCCACTAGGTAGTGGAGTAGGGAGCTATGGAGCCACTAGGTGGTGGAGTAGGGAGGGAGCCACTAGGTAGTGGAGTCGGGAGCTATGGAGCCACTATGGAGTGGAGTAGGGATGGAGCCACTAGGTAGTGGAGTAGGGAGCTATGGAGCCACTAGGTGGTGGAGTAGGGAGGGAGCCACTAGGTAGTGGAGTCGGGAGCTATGGAGCCACTATGGAGTGGAGTAGGGAGCTATGGAGCCACTAGGTAGTGGAGTAGGGAGGGAGCCACTAGGTAGTGGAGTAGGGAGCTATGGAGCCAATATGTAGTGGACTAGGGAGCTATGGAGCCACTAGGAAGTGCAGTAGGGAGTTATGGAGCCACTAGGGGGTGGAGTAGGGAGCTATGGAGCCAGTAGGTAGTGGAGTAGGGAGATAAAAAGTGGAGTTGGGGGCTATGGAGCCACTAGGTAGTGGAGTAGGGAGTTAGGTAGTGGAGTAGGGTGCTATGGAGCCACTAGGTAGTGGAGTAGGGTGCTATGGAGCCACTAGGTAGTGGAGTAGGGAGGGAGCCACTAGGTAGTGGAGTAGGGAGGGAGCCACTTGGTAGGGGAGTAGGGAGCTATGGAGCCAATATGTAGTGGAGTAGGGAGCTATGGAGCCACTAGGTAGTGGAGTAGGGAGTTATGGAGCCATTAGGTGGTGGACTAGGGAGCTATGAAGCCAGTAGGTAGTGGAGTAAGGAGCTATGGAGCCACTATGTAGTGGACTAGGGAGCTATGGAGCCACTATGTAGTGGAGTAGGGAGGGAGCCACTAGGTAGTGGAGTAGGGAGCTATGGAGCCACTAGGTGGTGGAGTAGGGAGGGAGCCACTAGGTAGTGGAGTAGGGAGCTATGGAGCCAATATGTAGTGGACTTGGGCGCTATTGAGCAACTAGGTAGTGGAGTAGGGAGCTATGGAGCCACTAGGTAGTGGAGTAGGGATCTATGGAGCCACTAGGTAGTGGAGTAGGGAGCTATGGAGCCACTAGGTAGTACAGTAGGGGGCTATGGAGCCACTAGGTAGTACAGTAGGGGGCTATGGAGCCACAAGGTAGTGGAGTAGGGTGCTATCGAGCCACTAGGTAGTGGAGTAGGGAGGGAACCACTAGGTAGTGGAGTAGGGAGGGAGCCACTAGGTAGTGGAGTAGGGAGCTATGGAGCCAATATGTAGTGGAGTAGGGAGCTATGGAGCCACTAGGTAGTGGAGTAGGGAGTTATGGAGCCACTAGGTGGTGGAGTAGGGAGGGAGCCTGTAGGTAGTGGAGTAGGGAGCTTTGGAGCCACTAGGTAGTGGAGTAGGGAGGGAGCCACTAGGTAGTGGAGTAGGGATGGAGCCACTAGGTAGTGGAGTAGGGAGCTATGGAGCTAGTATGTAGTGGACTAGGGAGCTATGGAACCACTAGGAAGTGCAGTAGGGAGCTGTGGAGCCACTATGGAGTGGAGTAGGGCGCAATGTAGTAGGGAGCCACTAGGTAGTGGAGCAGGGAGCTATGGAGCCACTAGGTAGTGGAGTAGGGAGACATGGCGCAACTAGGTTGTGGAGTAGGGGGCTATGGAGCCACTAGGTAGTGGAGAAGGGAGCAATGGAGCCACTAGGTAGTGGAGTAGGGAGGGAGCCACTAGGTAGTGGAGTAGGGAGCTATAGAGCCACTAGGAAGTGCAGTAGGGAGCTATGGAGCCACTAGGTGGTGGAGTAGGGAGGGAGCCACTATGTAGTGGAGTAGGGAGCTATGGAGCAACTAGGTAGTACAGTAGGGGGCTATGGAGCTACTAGGTAGTACAGTAGGAGGCGATGGAGCCACAAGTTAGTGGAGTAGGGAGATAAGTAGTGGAGTTGGGGGCTATGGAGCCACTAGGTAGTGGAGTAGGGAGCTATGGAGCCAATATGTAGTGGAGTAGGGAGCTATGGAGCCACTAGGTAGTGGAGTAGGGAGTTATGGAGCCACTAGTTGGTGGAGTAGGGAGCTATGGAGCCAGTAGGTAGTGGAGTAGGGAGCTATGGAGCCACTATGGAGTGGAGTAGGGAGCTATGGAGCCACTATGTAGTGGAGTAGGGATGGAGCCACTAGGTAGTGGAGTAGGGAGCTATGGAGCCACTAGGTGGTGGAGTAGGGAGGGAGCCACTAGGTAGTGGAGTCGGGAGCTATGTAGCCACTATGGAGTGGAGTAGGGAGCTATGGAGCCACTAGGTAGTGGAGTAGGGAGCTATGGAGCCAATATGTAGTGGACTAGGGAGCTATGGAACCACTAGGAAGTGCAGGAGGGAGCTACGGAGCCACTAGGTGGTGGAGTAGGGAGGGAGCCAGTAGGTAGTGGAGTAGGGAGCTATGGAGCCACAAGGTAGTACAGTAGCGGCCTATGGAGCCACTAGGTAGTACAGTAGGGGGCTATGGAGCCACAAGGTAGTGGAGTAGGGAGGGAAACACTAGGTAGTGGAGTAAGGAGGGAGCCACTAGGTAGTGGAGTAGGGAGCTATGGAGCCAATATGAAGTGGAGTAGGGAGCTATGGAGCCACTAGGTAGTGGAGTAGGGAGTTATGGAGCCACTAGGTGGTGGATTAGGGAGGGAGCCAGTAGGTAGTGGAGTAGGGAGCTATGGAGCCACTATGTAGTGGAGTAGGGAGGGAGCCACTAGGTAGTGGAGTAGGGAGCTATGGAGCCACTAGGTGGTGGAGTAGGGAGGGAGCCACTAGGTAGTGGAGTATGGAGCTATGGAGCCACTATGGAGTGGAGTAGGGCGCTATGGAGCCACTAGGTAGTGGAGTATGTAGCTATGGAGCCACTAGGTAGTGGAGCAGGGAGCTATGGAGCCACTAGGTAGTGGAGTAGGGAGCTATGGAGCCACTAGGTAGTACAGTAGGGGGCTATATAGCCACTAGGTAGTACAGTAGGGGGCTATGGAGCCACAAGGTAGTGGAGTAGGGAGATAAGTAGTGGAGTTGGGGGCTATGGAGCCACTAGGTAGTGGAGTAGGGAGGGAGCCACTAGGTAGTGGAGTAGGGAGCTATGGAGCCACTATGGAGTGGAGTAGGGCGCTATGGAGCCACTAGGTAGTGGAGTAGGGAGTTAGGTAGTGGAGTGGGGGGCTAGGGAGCCACTAGGTAGTGGAGTAGGGTGCTATGGAGCCACTAGGTAGTGGAGTAGGGTGCTATGGAGCCACTAGGTAGTGGAGTAGGGAGGGAGCCACTAGGTAGTGGAGTAGGGAGGGAGCCACTAGGTAGGGGAGTAGGGAGCTATGGAGCCAATATGTAGTGGAGTAGGGAGCTATGGAGCCACTAGGTAGTGGAGTAGGGAGTTATGGAGCCATTAGGTGGTGGACTAGGGAGCTACGGAGCCACTATGTAGTGGACTAGGGAGCTATGGAGCCACTATGTAGTGGAGTAGGGAGGGAGCCACTAGGTAGTGGAGTAGGGAGCTATGGAGCCACTAGGTGGTGGAGTAGGGAGGGAGCCACTAGGTAGTGGAGTAGGGAGCTATGGAGCCAATATGTAGTGGACTAGGGCGCTATGGAGCAACTAGGTAGTGGAGTAGGGAGCTATGGAGCCACTAGGTAGTGGAGTAGGGAGCTATGGAGCCAGTAGGTAGTGGAGTAGGGAGCTATGGAGCCACTATGTAGTACAGTAGGGGGCTATGGAGCCACTAGGTAGTACATTAGGGGGCTATGGAGCCACAAGGTAGTGGAGTAGGGTTCTATGGAGCCACTAGGTAGTGGAGTAGGGAGGGAACCACTAGGTAGTGGAGTAGGGAGGGAGCCACTAGGTAGTGGAGTAGGGAGCTATGGAGCCAATATGTGGTGGAGTAGGGAGGGAGCCAGTAGGTAGTGGAGTAGGGAGCTATGGAGCTAGTATGTAGTGGACTAGGGAGCTATGGAACCACTAGGAAGTGCATTAGGGAGCTGTGGAGCCACTATGGAGTGGAGTAGGGCGCTATGGAGCCACTGGGTAGTGGAGTAGGGAGCCACTAGGTAGTGGAGCAGGGAGCTATGGAGCCACTAGGTAGTGGAGTAGGGAGACATGGCGCCACTAGGTTGTGGAGTAGGGGGCTATGGAGCCACTAGGTAGTGGAGTAGGGAGCAATGGAGCCACTAGGTAGTGGAGTAGGGAGGGAGCCACTAGGTAGTGGAGTAGGGAGCTATAGAGCCACTAGGAAGTGCAGTAGGGAGCTATGGAGCCACTAGGTGGTGGAGTAGGGAGGGAGCCACTATGTAGTGGAGTAGGGAGCTATGGAGCCACTATGGAGTGGAGTAGGGCGCTATGGAGCCACTAGGTAGTGGAGTAGGGAGCTATGGAGCCACTAGGTAGTGGATTAGGGAGCTATGGAGCCACTAGGTAGTACAGTAGGGGGCTATGGAGCTACTAGGTAGTACAGTAGGGGGCGATGGAGCCACAAGTTAGTGGAGTAGGGAGATAAGTAGTGGAGTTGGGGGCTATGGAGCCACTAGGTAGTGGAGTAGGGAGATAGGTAGTGGAGTGGGGGGCTATGGAGCCACTAGATAGTGGAGTAGGTTGCTATGGAGCCACTAGGTAGTGGAGTAGGGTGCTATGGAGCCACTAGATAGTGGAGTAGGGAGGGAGCCACTAGGTAGTGGAGTAGGGAGGGAGCCACTAGGTAGTGGAGTAGGGAGCTATGGAGCCAATATGTAGTGGAGTAGGGAGCTATGGAGCCACTAGGTAGTGGAGTAGGGAGTTATGGAGCCACTAGTTGGTGGAGTAGGGAGCTATGGAGCCAGTAGGTAGTGGAGTAGGGAGCTATGGAGCCACTATGGAGTGGAGTAGGGAGCTATGGAGCCACTATGTAGTGGAGTAGGGAGGGAGCCACTAGGTAGTGGAGTAGGGAGCTATGGAGCCACTAGGTGGTGGAGTAGGGAGGGAGCCACTAGGTAGTGGAGTCGGGAGCTATGGAGCCACTATGGAGTGGAGTAGGGAGCTATGGAGCCACTAGGTAGTGGAGTAGGGAGCTATGGAGCCAATATGTAGTGGACTAGGGAGCTATGGAGCCACTAGGAAGTGCAGGAGGGAGCTACGGAGCCAATTGGTGGTGGAGTAGGGAGGGAGCCAGTAGGTAGTGGAGTAAGGAGCTATGGAGCCACTATGGAGTGGAGTAGGGCGCTATGGAGCCACTAGGTAGTGGAGTAGGGAGCTATGGAGCCACTAGGTAGCTGAGTAGGGAGCTATGGAGCCACTAGGTAGTGGAGTAGGGAGCTATGGAGCCACAAGGTAGTACAGTAGGGGCCTATGGAGCCACTAGGTAGTACAGTAGGGGGCTATGGAGCCACAAGGTAGTGGAGTAGGGAGGGAACCACTAGGTAGTGGAGTAAGGAGGGAGCCACTAGGTAGTGGAGTAGGGAGCTATGGAGCCAATATGAAGTGGAGTAGGGAGCTATGGAGCCACTAGGTAGTGGAGTAGGGAGTTATGGAGCCACTAGGTGGTGGAGTAGGGAGGGAGCCAGTAGGTAGTGGAGTAGGGAGCTATGGAGCCACTATGTAGTGGAGTAGGGAGGGAGCCACTAGGTAGTGGAGTAGGGAGCTATGGAGCCACTAGGTGGTGGAGTAGGGAGGGAGCCACTAGGTAGTGGAGTATGGAGCTATGGAGCCACTATGGAGTGGAGTAGGGCGCTATGGAGCCACTAGGTAGTGGAGTATGTAGCTATGGAGCCACTAGGTAGTGGAGTAGGGAGGGAGCCACTAGGTGGTGGAGTAGGGAGGGAGCCACTAGGTAGTGGAGTTGGGGGCTATGGAGCCACTAGGTAGTGGAGTAGGGAGCTATGGAGCCATTAGGTAGTGGAGTAGGGAGGGAGCCACTAGGTAGTGGAGTAGGGAGCTATGGAGCCACTATGGAGTGGAGTAGGGCGCTATGGAGCCACTAGGTAGTGGAGTATGTAGCTATGGAGCCACTAGGTAGTGGAGCAGGGAGCTATGGAGCCACTAGGTAGTGGAGTAGGGAGCTATGGAGCCACTAGGTAGTACAGTAGGGGCTATGTAGCCACTAGGTAGTACAGTAGGGGGCTATGGAGCCACAAGGTAGTGGAGTAGGGAGATAAGTAGTGGAGTTGGGGGCTATGGAGCCACTAGGTAGTGGAGTAGGGAGATAGGTATTGGAGTGGGGGGCTATGGAGCCACTAGGTGGTGGAGTAGGGTGCTATGAAGCCACTAGGTAGTGGAGTAGGGTGCTATGGAGCCACTAGGTAGTGGAGTAGGGAGGGAGCCACTAGGTAGTGGAGTCGGGAGCTATGGAGCCACTATGGAGTGGAGTAGGGATGGAGCCACTAGGTAGTGGAGTAGGGAGCTATGGAGCCACTAGGTGGTGGAGTAGGGAGGGAGCCACTAGGTAGTGGAGTCGGGAGCTATGGAGCCACTATGGAGTGGAGTAGGGAGCTATGGAGCCACTAGGTAGTGGAGTAGGGAGGGAGCCACTAGGTAGTGGAGTGGGGAGCTATGGAGCCACTAGGTGGTGGAGTAGGGAGGGAGCCACTAGGTAGTGGAGTGGGGAGCTATGGAGCCACTAGGTGGTGGAGTAGGGAGGGAGCCACTAGGTAGTGGAGTCGGGAGCTATGGAGCCACTATGGAGTGGAGTAGGGAGCTATGGAGCCACTAGGTAGTGGAGTAGGGAGGGAGCCACTAGGTAGTGGAGTAGGGAGCTATGGAGCCAATATGTAGTGGACTAGGGAGCTATGGAGCCACTAGGAAGTGCAGTAGGGAGTTATGGAGCCAGTAGGGGGTGGAGTAGGGAGCTATGGAGCCAGTAGGTAGTGGAGTAGGGAGATAAGTAGTGGAGTTGGGGGCTATGGAGCCACTAGGTAGTGGAGTAGGGAGTTAGGTAGTGGAGTGGGGGGCTAGGGAGCCACTAGGTAGTGGAGTAGGGTGCTATGGGGCCACTAGGTAGTGGAGTAGGGTGCTATGGAGCCACTAGGTAGTGGAGTAGGGAGGGAGCCACTAGGTAGTGGAGTAGGGAGGGAGCCACTAGGTAGGGGAGTAGGGAGCTATGGAGCCAATATGTAGTGGAGTAGGGAGCTATGGAGCCACTAGGTAGTGGAGTAGGGAGTTATGGAGCCACTAGGTGGTGGAGTAGGGAGCTATGGAGCCAGTAGGTAGTGGAGTAGGGAGCTATGGAGCCACTATGTAGTGGAGTAGGGAGCTATGGAGCCACTAGGTAGTACAGTAGGGGGATATGGAGCCGCAAGGTAGTGGATTAGGGTGATAGGTAGTGGAGTTGGGGGCTATGGAGCCACTAGGTAGTGGAGTAGGGAGATAGGTAGTGGAGTAGGGGGCTATGGAGCCACTAGGTAGTGGAGTAGGGTGCTATGGAGCCACTAGGTAGTGGAGTAGGGGGCTTTGGAGCCACTAGGTGGTGGAGTAGGGAGGGAGCCACTAGGTAGTGGAGTCGGGAGCTATGGAGCCACTATGGAGTGGAGTAGGGAGGGAGCCACTAGGTAGTGGAGTAGGGAGCTATGGAGCCAATATGTAGTGGAGTAGGGAGCTATGGAGCCACTAGGTAGTGGAGTAGGGAGTTATGGAGCCACTAGGTGGTGGAGTAGGGAGCTATGGAGCCAGTAGGTAGTGGAGTAGGGAGCTATGGAGCCACTATGTAGTGGAGTAGGGAGCTATGGAGCCACTATGTAGTGGAGTAGGGAGGGAGCCACTAGGTAGTGGAGTAGGGAGCTATGGAGCCACTAGGTGGTGGAGTAGGGAGGGAGCCACTAGGTAGTGGAGTCGGGAGCTATGGAGCCACTATGGAGTGGAGTAGGGATGGAGCCACTAGGTAGTGGAGTAGGGAGCTATGGAGCCACTAGGTGGTGGAGTAGGGAGGGAGCCACTAGGTAGTGGAGTCGGGAGCTATGGAGCCACTATGGAGTGGAGTAGGGAGCTATGGAGCCACTAGGTAGTGGAGTAGGGAGGGAGCCACTAGGTAGTGGAGTAGGGAGCTATGGAGCCAATATGTAGTGGACTAGGGAGCTATGGAGCCACTAGGAAGTGCAGTAGGGAGTTATGGAGCCACTAGGGGGTGGAGTAGGGAGCTATGGAGCCAGTAGGTAGTGGAGTAGGGAGATAAAAAGTGGAGTTGGGGGCTATGGAGCCACTAGGTAGTGGAGTAGGGAGTTAGGTAGTGGAGTAGGGTGCTATGGAGCCACTAGGTAGTGGAGTAGGGTGCTATGGAGCCACTAGGTAGTGGAGTAGGGAGGGAGCCACTAGGTAGTGGAGTAGGGAGGGAGCCACTTGGTAGGGGAGTAGGGAGCTATGGAGCCAATATGTAGTGGAGTAGGGAGCTATGGAGCCACTAGGTAGTGGAGTAGGGAGTTATGGAGCCATTAGGTGGTGGACTAGGGAGCTATGGAGCCAGTAGGTAGTGGAGTAAGGAGCTATGGAGCCACTATGTAGTGGACTAGGGAGCTATGGAGCCACTATGTAGTGGAGTAGGGAGGGAGCCACTAGGTAGTGGAGTAGGGAGCTATGGAGCCACTAGGTGGTGGAGTAGGGAGGGAGCCACTAGGTAGTGGAGTAGGGAGCTATGGAGCCAATATGTAGTGGACTTGGGCGCTATTGAGCAACTAGGTAGTGGAGTAGGGAGCTATGGAGCCACTAGGTAGTGGAGTAGGGATCTATGGAGCCACTAGGTAGTGGAGTAGGGAGCTATGGAGCCACTAGGTAGTACAGTAGGGGGCTATGGAGCCACTAGGTAGTACAGTAGGGGGCTATGGAGCCACAAGGTAGTGGAGTAGGGTGCTATCGAGCCACTAGGTAGTGGAGTAGGGAGGGAACCACTAGGTAGTGGAGTAGGGAGGGAGCCACTAGGTAGTGGAGTAGGGAGCTATGGAGCCAATATGTAGTGGAGTAGGGAGCTATGGAGCCACTAGGTAGTGGAGTAGGGAGTTATGGAGCCACTAGGTGGTGGAGTAGGGAGGGAGCCTGTAGGTAGTGGAGTAGGGAGCTTTGGAGCCACTAGGTAGTGGAGTAGGGAGGGAGCCACTAGGTAGTGGAGTAGGGATGGAGCCACTAGGTAGTGGAGTAGGGAGCTATGGAGCTAGTATGTAGTGGACTAGGGAGCTATGGAACCACTAGGAAGTGCAGTAGGGAGCTGTGGAGCCACTATGGAGTGGAGTAGGGCGCAATGTAGTAGGGAGCCACTAGGTAGTGGAGCAGGGAGCTATGGAGCCACTAGGTAGTGGAGTAGGGAGACATGGCGCAACTAGGTTGTGGAGTAGGGGGCTATGGAGCCACTAGGTAGTGGAGAAGGGAGCAATGGAGCCACTAGGTAGTGGAGTAGGGAGGGAGCCACTAGGTAGTGGAGTAGGGAGCTATAGAGCCACTAGGAAGTGCAGTAGGGAGCTATGGAGCCACTAGGTGGTGGAGTAGGGAGGGAGCCACTATGTAGTGGAGTAGGGAGCTATGGAGCAACTAGGTAGTACAGTAGGGGGCTATGGAGCTACTAGGTAGTACAGTAGGAGGCGATGGAGCCACAAGTTAGTGGAGTAGGGAGATAAGTAGTGGAGTTGGGGGCTATGGAGCCACTAGGTAGTGGAGTAGGGAGCTATGGAGCCAATATGTAGTGGAGTAGGGAGCTATGGAGCCACTAGGTAGTGGAGTAGGGAGTTATGGAGCCACTAGTTGGTGGAGTAGGGAGCTATGGAGCCAGTAGGTAGTGGAGTAGGGAGCTATGGAGCCACTATGGAGTGGAGTAGGGAGCTATGGAGCCACTATGTAGTGGAGTAGGGATGGAGCCACTAGGTAGTGGAGTAGGGAGCTATGGAGCCACTAGGTGGTGGAGTAGGGAGGGAGCCACTAGGTAGTGGAGTCGGGAGCTATGTAGCCACTATGGAGTGGAGTAGGGAGCTATGGAGCCACTAGGTAGTGGAGTAGGGAGCTATGGAGCCAATATGTAGTGGACTAGGGAGCTATGGAACCACTAGGAAGTGCAGGAGGGAGCTACGGAGCCACTAGGTGGTGGAGTAGGGAGGGAGCCAGTAGGTAGTGGAGTAGGGAGCTATGGAGCCACAAGGTAGTACAGTAGCGGCCTATGGAGCCACTAGGTAGTACAGTAGGGGGCTATGGAGCCACAAGGTAGTGGAGTAGGGAGGGAAACACTAGGTAGTGGAGTAAGGAGGGAGCCACTAGGTAGTGGAGTAGGGAGCTATGGAGCCAATATGAAGTGGAGTAGGGAGCTATGGAGCCACTAGGTAGTGGAGTAGGGAGTTATGGAGCCACTAGGTGGTGGATTAGGGAGGGAGCCAGTAGGTAGTGGAGTAGGGAGCTATGGAGCCACTATGTAGTGGAGTAGGGAGGGAGCCACTAGGTAGTGGAGTAGGGAGCTATGGAGCCACTAGGTGGTGGAGTAGGGAGGGAGCCACTAGGTAGTGGAGTATGGAGCTATGGAGCCACTATGGAGTGGAGTAGGGCGCTATGGAGCCACTAGGTAGTGGAGTATGTAGCTATGGAGCCACTAGGTAGTGGAGCAGGGAGCTATGGAGCCACTAGGTAGTGGAGTAGGGAGCTATGGAGCCACTAGGTAGTACAGTAGGGGGCTATATAGCCACTAGGTAGTACAGTAGGGGGCTATGGAGCCACAAGGTAGTGGAGTAGGGAGATAAGTAGTGGAGTTGGGGGCTATGGAGCCACTAGGTAGTGGAGTAGGGAGGGAGCCACTAGGTAGTGGAGTAGGGAGCTATGGAGCCACTATGGAGTGGAGTAGGGCGCTATGGAGCCACTAGGTAGTGGAGTAGGGAGTTAGGTAGTGGAGTGGGGGGCTAGGGAGCCACTAGGTAGTGGAGTAGGGTGCTATGGAGCCACTAGGTAGTGGAGTAGGGTGCTATGGAGCCACTAGGTAGTGGAGTAGGGAGGGAGCCACTAGGTAGTGGAGTAGGGAGGGAGCCACTAGGTAGGGGAGTAGGGAGCTATGGAGCCAATATGTAGTGGAGTAGGGAGCTATGGAGCCACTAGGTAGTGGAGTAGGGAGTTATGGAGCCATTAGGTGGTGGACTAGGGAGCTACGGAGCCACTATGTAGTGGACTAGGGAGCTATGGAGCCACTATGTAGTGGAGTAGGGAGGGAGCCACTAGGTAGTGGAGTAGGGAGCTATGGAGCCACTAGGTGGTGGAGTAGGGAGGGAGCCACTAGGTAGTGGAGTAGGGAGCTATGGAGCCAATATGTAGTGGACTAGGGCGCTATGGAGCAACTAGGTAGTGGAGTAGGGAGCTATGGAGCCACTAGGTAGTGGAGTAGGGAGCTATGGAGCCAGTAGGTAGTGGAGTAGGGAGCTATGGAGCCACTATGTAGTACAGTAGGGGGCTATGGAGCCACTAGGTAGTACAGTAGGGGGCTATGGAGCCACAAGGTAGTGGAGTAGGGTTCTATGGAGCCACTAGGTAGTGGAGTAGGGAGGGAACCACTAGGTAGTGGAGTAGGGAGGGAGCCACTAGGTAGTGGAGTAGGGAGCTATGGAGCCAATATGTGGTGGAGTAGGGAGGGAGCCAGTAGGTAGTGGAGTAGGGAGCTATGGAGCTAGTATGTAGTGGACTAGGGAGCTATGGAACCACTAGGAAGTGCATTAGGGAGCTGTGGAGCCACTATGGAGTGGAGTAGGGCGCTATGGAGCCACTGGGTAGTGGAGTAGGGAGCCACTAGGTAGTGGAGCAGGGAGCTATGGAGCCACTAGGTAGTGGAGTAGGGAGACATGGCGCCACTAGGTTGTGGAGTAGGGGGCTATGGAGCCACTAGGTAGTGGAGTAGGGAGCAATGGAGCCACTAGGTAGTGGAGTAGGGAGGGAGCCACTAGGTAGTGGAGTAGGGAGCTATAGAGCCACTAGGAAGTGCAGTAGGGAGCTATGGAGCCACTAGGTGGTGGAGTAGGGAGGGAGCCACTATGTAGTGGAGTAGGGAGCTATGGAGCCACTATGGAGTGGAGTAGGGCGCTATGGAGCCACTAGGTAGTGGAGTAGGGAGCTATGGAGCCACTAGGTAGTGGAGTAGGGAGCTATGGAGCCACTAGGTAGTACAGTAGGGGGCTATGGAGCTACTAGGTAGTACAGTAGGGGGCGATGGAGCCACAAGTTAGTGGAGTAGGGAGATAAGTAGTGGAGTTGGGGGCTATGGAGCCACTAGGTAGTGGAGTAGGGAGATAGGTAGTGGAGTGGGGGGCTATGGAGCCACTAGATAGTGGAGTAGGTTGCTATGGAGCCACTAGGTAGTGGAGTAGGGTGCTATGGAGCCACTAGATAGTGGAGTAGGGAGGGAGCCACTAGGTAGTGGAGTAGGGAGGGAGCCACTAGGTAGTGGAGTAGGGAGCTATGGAGCCAATATGTAGTGGAGTAGGGAGCTATGGAGCCACTAGGTAGTGGAGTAGGGAGTTATGGAGCCACTAGTTGGTGGAGTAGGGAGCTATGGAGCCAGTAGGTAGTGGAGTAGGGAGCTATGGAGCCACTATGGAGTGGAGTAGGGAGCTATGGAGCCACTATGTAGTGGAGTAGGGAGGGAGCCACTAGGTAGTGGAGTAGGGAGCTATGGAGCCACTAGGTGGTGGAGTAGGGAGGGAGCCACTAGGTAGTGGAGTCGGGAGCTATGGAGCCACTATGGAGTGGAGTAGGGAGCTATGGAGCCACTAGGTAGTGGAGTAGGGAGCTATGGAGCCAATATGTAGTGGACTAGGGAGCTATGGAGCCACTAGGAAGTGCAGGAGGGAGCTACGGAGCCACTAGGTGGTGGAGTAGGGAGGGAGCCAGTAGGTAGTGGAGTAAGGAGCTATGGAGCCACTATGGAGTGGAGTAGGGCGCTATGGAGCCACTAGGTAGTGGAGTAGGGAGCTATGGAGCCACTAGGTAGCTGAGTAGGGAGCTATGGAGCCACTAGGTAGTGGAGTAGGGAGCTATGGAGCCACAAGGTAGTACAGTAGGGGCCTATGGAGCCACTAGGTAGTACAGTAGGGGGCTATGGAGCCACAAGGTAGTGGAGTAGGGAGGGAACCACTAGGTAGTGGAGTAAGGAGGGAGCCACTAGGTAGTGGAGTAGGGAGCTATGGAGCCAATATGAAGTGGAGTAGGGAGCTATGGAGCCACTAGGTAGTGGAGTAGGGAGTTATGGAGCCACTAGGTGGTGGAGTAGGGAGGGAGCCAGTAGGTAGTGGAGTAGGGAGCTATGGAGCCACTATGTAGTGGAGTAGGGAGGGAGCCACTAGGTAGTGGAGTAGGGAGCTATGGAGCCACTAGGTGGTGGAGTAGGGAGGGAGCCACTAGGTAGTGGAGTATGGAGCTATGGAGCCACTATGGAGTGGAGTAGGGCGCTATGGAGCCACTAGGTAGTGGAGTATGTAGCTATGGAGCCACTAGGTAGTGGAGTAGGGAGGGAGCCACTAGGTGGTGGAGTAGGGAGGGAGCCACTAGGTAGTGGAGTTGGGGGCTATGGAGCCACTAGGTAGTGGAGTAGGGAGCTATGGAGCCATTAGGTAGTGGAGTAGGGAGGGAGCCACTAGGTAGTGGAGTAGGGAGCTATGGAGCCACTATGGAGTGGAGTAGGGCGCTATGGAGCCACTAGGTAGTGGAGTATGTAGCTATGGAGCCACTAGGTAGTGGAGCAGGGAGCTATGGAGCCACTAGGTAGTGGAGTAGGGAGCTATGGAGCCACTAGGTAGTACAGTAGGGGCTATGTAGCCACTAGGTAGTACAGTAGGGGGCTATGGAGCCACAAGGTAGTGGAGTAGGGAGATAAGTAGTGGAGTTGGGGGCTATGGAGCCACTAGGTAGTGGAGTAGGGAGATAGGTATTGGAGTGGGGGGCTATGGAGCCACTAGGTGGTGGAGTAGGGTGCTATGAAGCCACTAGGTAGTGGAGTAGGGTGCTATGGAGCCACTAGGTAGTGGAGTAGGGAGGGAGCCACTAGGTAGTGGAGTAGGGAGGGAGCCACTAGGTAGTGGAGTAGGGAACTATGAAGCCACTAGATGGTGGAGTAGGGAGGGAGCCACTAGTTAGTGGAGTAGGGTGCCATGGAGCCACTAGGTAGTGGATTAGGGAGGGAGCCACTATGTAGTGGAGTAGGGAGCTATGGAGCCACTAGGTAGTGGAGTAGGGAGCTATGGAGCCACTAGGTGGTGGAGTAGGGAGGGAGCCACTAGGTAGTGGAGTAGGGAACTATGGAGCCACTAGTTAGTGGAGTAGGGAGCAATGGAGCCACTAGGTAGTGGAGTAGGGAACTATGGAGCCGCTAGTTAGTGGAGTAGGGATCTATGGAGCTACTAGTTAGTGGAGTAGTGAGCTATGGAGCCACTAGGTAGTGGAGTAGGGAACTATGGAGTCACTAGGTAGTGGAGTAGGGAACTATGGAGCCACTAGGTAGTGGAGTAGGGAGACAGCTAGTGGAGTAGGGAGCTATGGAGCCACTAGGTAGTGGAGTAGGTAGCTGTAGAGCCACTAGGTAGTGGAGTAGAGGGCTATGGAGCCACTAGGTAGTGGAGTAGGGAGATAGGTGGTGGAGTAGTGGGCTATGGAGCCACTATGTAGTGGAGTAGGGAGCTATGGAGACACTAGGAAGTGTAGTAGGTAGCTATAGAGCAACTAGGTAGTGGAGTAGGGGGCTATGGAGCTACTAGTTAGTGGAGTATGGAGCTATAGAGCCACTAGGTAGTGAAGTAGAGAACTATGGAGCCACTAGGTAGTGGAGTAGGGAACTATGGAGCCACTAGGTAGTGGAGTAGGGAGCTATGGAGCCACTAGGTAGTGGAGTAGGGAGCTATGGAGCCACTAGGTAGTGGAGTAGGGAGCTATGGAGCCACTAGGTAGTGGAGTAGGGAGCTATGGAGCCACTAGGTATTGGAGTTGGGAGCTATGGAGCCGCTAGGTAGTGGAGAAGGGAACTATGGAGCTACTAGTTAGTGGAGTATGGAGCTATGGAGCCACTAGGTAGTGGAGTAGGGAACTATGGAGCCACTAGGTAGTACAGTAGGGGGCTATGGAGCCACAAGGTAGTGGAGTAGGGAGATAAGTAGTGGAGTTGGGGGCTATGGAGCCACTAGGTAGTGGAGTAGGGAGATAGGTATTGGAGTGGGGGGCTATGGAGCCACTAGGTGGTGGAGTAGGGTGCTATGAAGCCACTAGGTAGTGGAGTAGGGTGCTATGGAGCCACTAGGTAGTGGAGTAGGGAGGGAGCCACTAGGTAGTGGAGTAGGGAGGGAGCCACTAGGTAGTGGAGTAGGGAACTATGAAGCCACTAGATGGTGGAGTAGGGAGGGAGCCACTAGTTAGTGGAGTAGGGTGCCATGGAGCCACTAGGTAGTGGATTAGGGAGGGAGCCACTATGTAGTGGAGTAGGGAGCTATGGAGCCACTAGGTAGTGGAGTAGGGAGCTATGGAGCCACTAGGTGGTGGAGTAGGGAGGGAGCCACTAGGTAGTGGAGTAGGGAACTATGGAGCCACTAGTTAGTGGAGTAGGGAGCAATGGAGCCACTAGGTAGTGGAGTAGGGAACTATGGAGCCGCTAGTTAGTGGAGTAGGGATCTATGGAGCTACTAGTTAGTGGAGTAGTGAGCTATGGAGCCACTAGGTAGTGGAGTAGGGAACTATGGAGTCACTAGGTAGTGGAGTAGGGAACTATGGAGCCACTAGGTAGTGGAGTAGGGAGACAGCTAGTGGAGTAGGGAGCTATGGAGCCACTAGGTAGTGGAGTAGGTAGCTGTAGAGCCACTAGGTAGTGGAGTAGAGGGCTATGGAGCCACTAGGTAGTGGAGTAGGGAGATAGGTGGTGGAGTAGTGGGCTATGGAGCCACTATGTAGTGGAGTAGGGAGCTATGGAGACACTAGGAAGTGTAGTAGGTAGCTATAGAGCAACTAGGTAGTGGAGTAGGGGGCTATGGAGCTACTAGTTAGTGGAGTATGGAGCTATAGAGCCACTAGGTAGTGAAGTAGAGAACTATGGAGCCACTAGGTAGTGGAGTAGGGAACTATGGAGCCACTAGGTAGTGGAGTAGGGAGCTATGGAGCCACTAGGTAGTGGAGTAGGGAGCTATGGAGCCACTAGGTAGTGGAGTAGGGAGCTATGGAGCCACTAGGTAGTGGAGTAGGGAGCTATGGAGCCACTAGGTATTGGAGTTGGGAGCTATGGAGCCGCTAGGTAGTGGAGAAGGGAACTATGGAGCTACTAGTTAGTGGAGTATGGAGCTATGGAGCCACTAGGTAGTGGAGTAGGGAACTATGGAGCCACTAGGTAGTGGAGTAGGGAGCTATGGAGCCACTAGGTAGTGGAGTAGAGAGCTACTAGGTAGTGGAGTAGGGAGCTATGGAGCCACTAGGTAGTGGAGTTGGGAGCTATGGAGCCACTAGGAAGTGTGGTAGGGAGCTATGGAGCCATTAGGTAGTGGACTAGGGAGCTATGGAGCCACTAGGAAGTGCAGTAGGGAGCTATGGATCCACTAGGTGGTGGAGTAGGGAGGGAGCCACTAGGTAGTGGAGTAGGGAGCTATGGAGCCACTATGGAGTGGAGTAGGGAGCTTTGGAGACACTATGGAGTGAAGTAGGGAGCTATGGAGCCACTAGGTAGTGGAGTAGGGAGCTATGGAGCCACTAGGTAGTGGAGTTGGGAGCTATGGAGCCACTAGGAAGTGTGGTAGGGAGCTAAGGAGCCACTAGGTAGTGGACTAGGGAGCTATGGAGCCACTAGGAAGTGCAGTAGGGAGCTATGGAGCCACTAGGTGGTGGAGTAGGAAGGGAGCCACTAGGTAGTGGAGTAGGGAGCTATGGAGCCACTATGGAGTGGAGTAGGGAGCTTTGGAGACACTATGGAGTGGAGTAGGGAGCTATGGAGCCACTAGGTAGTACAGTAGGTGGAAATGGAGCCGCAAGGTAGTGGAGTAGGGAGATAGGTAGTGGAGTAGGGGGCTATGGAGCCACTAGGTAGTGGAGTAGGGGGCTATGGAGCGACTAGGTAGTGGAGTAGGGAGCAATGGAGCCACTAGGTAGTGGAGTAGGGAGCTAAGGAGCCAATAGGTAGTGGACTAGGGAGCTATGGAGCCACTAGGAAGTGGAGTAGGGAGATAGGTGGTGGAGTAGTGGGCTATGGAGCCACTAGGTAGTGGAGTAGGGAGCTATGGAGCCACTAGGAAGTGGAGTAGGTAGCTATAGAGCAACTAGGTAGTGGAGTAGGGGGCTATGGAGCCACTAGGTAGTGGAGTAGGGGGCTATGGAGCCACTAGGTAGTGGAGTCGGGAACTATGGAGCCACTAGTTAGTGGAGTAGGGAGCAATGGAGCCACTATGGAGTGGAGTAGGGAACTATGGAGCCGCTAGGTAGTGGAGTAGGGAACTATGGAGCTACTAGTTAGTGGAGTATGGAGCTATGGAGCCACTAGGTAGTGGAGTAGGGAACTATGGAGCTACTATGGAGTGGAGTAGGGAACTATGGAGCCGCTAGGTAGTGGAGTAGGGAACTATGGAGCTACTAGTTAGTGGAGTAGGGAACTATGGAGCCACTAGGTAGTGGAGTAGGGAGCTATGGAGCCACTATGGAGTGGAGTAGGGCGCTATGGAGCCACTAGGTAGTGGAGTATGTAGCTATGGAGCCACTAGGTAGTGGAGCAGGGAGCTATGGAGCCACTAGGTAGTGGAGTAGGGAGCTATGGAGCCACTAGGTAGTACAGTAGGGGGCTATGTAGCCACTAGGTAGTACAGTAGGGGGCTATGGAGCCACAAGGTAGTGGAGTAGGGAGATAAGTAGTGGAGTTGGGGGCTATGGAGCCACTAGGTAGTGGAGTAGGGAGGGAGCCACTAGGTAGTGCAGTAGGGAGCTATGGAGCCATTAGGTAGTGGAGTAGGGAGGGAGCCACTAGGTAGTGGAGTAGGGAGCTATGGAGCCACTATGGAGTGGAGTAGGGCGCTATGGAGCCACTAGGTAGTGGATTATGTAGCTATGGAGCCACTAGGTAGTGGAGTAGGGAACTATGGAGCTACTAGTTAGTGGAGTATGGAGCTATGGAGCCACTAGGTAGTGGAGTAGGGAACTATGGAGCTACTAGGTAGTGGAGTAGGGAACTATGGAGCCACTAGGTAGTGGAGTAGGGAGCTATGGAGCCACTATGGAGTGGAGTAGGGCGCTATGGAGCCACTAGGTAGTGGAGTATGTAGCTATGGAGCCACTAGGTAGTGGAGCAGGGAGCTATGGAGCCACTAGGTAGTGGAGTAGGGAGCTATGGAGCCACTAGGTAGTACAGTAGGGGGCTATGTAGCCACTAGGTAGTACAGTAGGGGGCTTTGGAGCCACAAGGTAGTGGAGTAGGGAGATAAGTAGTGGAGTTGGGGGCTATGGAGCCACTAGGTAGTGGAGTAGGGAGGGAGCCACTAGGTAGTGCAGTAGGGAGCTATGGAGCCATTAGGTAGTGGAGTAGGGAACTATGGAGCCACTAGGTAGTGGAGTAGGGAGCTATGGAGCCACTATGGAGTGGAGTAGGGCGCTATGGAGCCACTAGGTAGTGGAGTATGTAGCTATGGAGCCACTAGGTAGTGGAGTAGAGAACTATGGAGCCGCTAGGTAGTGGAGTAGGGAACTATAGAGCTACTAGTTAGTGGAGTAGGGAACTATGGAGCCACTAGGTAGTGGAGTAGGGAACTATGGAGCTACTAGGTAGTGGAGTAGGGAACTATGGAGCCACTAGGTAGTGGAGTAGGGAGCTATGGAGCCACTATGGAGTGGAGTAGGGCGCTATGGAGCCACTAGGTAGTGGAGTATGTAGCTATGGAGCCACTAGGTAGTGGAGCAGGGAGCTATGGAGCCACTAGATAGTGGAGTAGGGAGCTATGGAGCCACTAGGTAGTACAGTAGGGGGCTATGTAGCCACTAGGTAGTACAGTAGGGGGCTATGGAGCCACAAGGTAGTGGAGTAGGGAGATAAGTAGTGGAGTTGGGGGCTATGGAGCCACTAGGTAGTGCAGTAGGGAGCTATGGAGCCACTAGGTAGTGGAGTAGGGAGCAATGGAGCCACTAGGTAGTGGAGTAGGGAACTATGGAGCCGCTAGGTAGTGGAGTAGGGAACTATGGAGCTACTAGTTAGTGGAGTATGGAGCTATGGAGCCACTAGGTAGTGGAGTAGGGAACTATGGAGCTACTAGGTAGTGGAGTAGGGAACTATGGAGCCACTAGGTAGTGGAGTAGGGAGCTATGGAGCCACTATGGAGTGGAGTAGGGCGCTATGGAGCCACTAGGTAGTGGATTATGTAGCTATGGAGCCACTAGGTAGTGGAGCAGGGAGCTATGGAGCCACTAGGTAGTGGAGTAGGGAACTATGGAGCCACTAGGTAGTGGAGTAGGGAACTATGGAGCTACTAGGTAGTGGAGTAGGGAACTATGGAGCCACTAGGTAGTGGAGTAGGGAGCTATGGAGCCACTATGGAGTGGAGTAGGGCGCTATGGAGCCACTAGGTAGTGGAGTATGTAGCTATGGAGCCACTAGGTAGTGGAGCAGGGAGCTATGGAGCCACTAGATAGTGGAGTAGGGAGCTATGGAGCCACTAGGTAGTACAGTAGGGGGCTATGTAGCCACTAGGTAGTACAGTAGGGGGCTATGGAGCCACAAGGTAGTGGAGTAGGGAGATAAGTAGTGGAGTTGGGGGCTATGGAGCCACTAGGTAGTGCAGTAGGGAGCTATGGAGCCACTAGATAGTGGAGTAGGGAGCAATGGAGCCACTAGGTAGTGGAGTAGGGAACTATGGAGCCGCTAGGTAGTGGAGTAGGGAACTATGGAGCTACTAGTTAGTGGAGTATGGAGCTATGGAGCCACTAGGTAGTGGAGTAGGGAACTATGGAGCTACTAGGTAGTGGAGTAGGGAACTATGGAGCCACTAGGTAGTGGAGTAGGGAGCTATGGAGCCACTATGGAGTGGAGTAGGGCGCTATGGAGCCACTAGGTAGTGGATTATGTAGCTATGGAGCCACTAGGTAGTGGAGCAGGGAGCTATGGAGCCACTAGGTAGTGGAGTAGGGAGCTATGGAGCCACTAGGTAGTACAGTAGGGGGCTATGTAGCCACTAGGTAGTACAGTAGGGGGCTATGGAGCCACAAGGTAGTGAAGTAGGGAGATAAGTAGTGGAGTTGGGGGCTATGGAGCCACTAGGTTGTGGAGTAGGGTGCTATGAAGCCACTAGGTAGTGGAGTAGGGTGCTATGGAGCCACTAGGTAGTGGAGTAGGGAGGGAGCCACTAGGTAGTGGAGTAGGGAGGGAGCCACTAGGTAGTGGAGTAGGGAACTATGGAGCCACTAGTTAGTGGAGTAGGGTGCCATGGAGCCACTAGGTAGTGGAGTAGGGAGGGAGCCACTAGGTAGTGGAGTAGGGAGCTATGGAGCCACTAGGTTGTGGAGTAGGGTGCTATGAAGCCACTAGGTAGTGGAGTAGGGTGCTATGGAGCCACTAGGTAGTGGAGTAGGGAGGGAGCCACTAGGTAATGGAGTAGGGAGGGAGCCACTAGGTAGTGGAGTAGGGAACTATGGAGCCACTAGTTAGTGGAGTAGGGTGCCATGGAGCCACTAGGTAGTGGAGTAGGGAGGGAGCCACTAGGTAGTGGAGTAGGGAGCTATGGAGCCACTAGGTAGTGGAGTAGGGGGGAGCCACTAGGTAGTGCAGTAGGGAGCTATGGAGCCATTAGGTAGTGGAGTAGGGAGGGAGCCACTAGGTAGTGGAGTAGGGAGCTATGGAGCCACTATGGAGTGGAGTAGGGCGCTATGGAGCCACTAGGTAGTGGATTATGTAGCTATGGAGCCACTAGGTAGTGGAGCAGGGAGCTATGGAGCCACTAGGTAGTGGAGTAGGGAGCAATGGAGCCACTAGGTAGTGGAGTAGGGAACTATGGAGCCGCTAGGTAGTGGAGTATGGAACTATGGAGCTACTAGTTAGTGGAGTATGGAGCTATGGAGCCACTAGGTAGTGGAGTAGGGAACTATGGAGCTACTAGGTAGTGGAGTAGGGAACTATGGAGCCACTAGGTAGTGGAGTAGGGAGCTATGGAGCCACTATGGAGTGGAGTAGGGCGCTATGGAGCCACTAGGTAGTGGATTATGTAGCTATGGAGCCACTAGGTAGTGGAGCAGGGAGCTATGGAGCCACTAGGTAGTGGAGTAGGGAGCTATGGAGCCACTAGGTAGTACAGTAGGGGGCTATGTAGCCACTAGGTAGTACAGTAGGGGGCTATGGAGCCACAAGGTAGTGGAGTAGGGAGATAAGTAGTGGAGTTGGGGGCTATGGAGCCACTAGGTAGTGGAGTAGGGAGATAGGTATTGGAGTGGGGGGCTATGGAGCCACTAGGTTGTGGAGTAGGGTGCTATGAAGCCACTAGGTAGTGGAGTAGGGTGCTATGGAGCCACTAGGTAGTGGAGTAGGGAGGGAGCCACTAGGTAGTGGAGTATGTAGCTATGGAGCCACTAGGTAGTGGAGCAGGGAGCTATGGAGCCACTAGGTAGTGGAGTAGGGAGCAATGGAGCCACTAGGTAGTGGAGTAGGGAACTATGGAGCCGCTAGGTAGTGGAGTAGGGAACTATGGAGCTACTAGTTAGTGGAGTATGGAGCTATGGAGCCACTAGGTAGTGGAGTAGGGAACTATGGAGCTACTAGGTAGTGGAGTAGGGAACTATGGAGCCACTAGGTAGTGGAGTAGGGAGCTATGGAGCCACTATGGAGTGGAGTAGGGCGCTATGGAGCCACTAGGTAGTGGATTATGTAGCTATGGAGCCACTAGGTAGTGGAGCAGGGAGCTATGGAGCCACTAGGTAGTGGAGTAGGGAGCTATGGAGCCACTAGGTAGTACAGTAGGGGGCTATGTAGCCACTAGGTAGTACAGTAGGGGGCTATGGAGCCACAAGGTAGTGGAGTAGGGAGATAAGTAGTGGAGTTGGGGGCTATGGAGCCACTAGGTTGTGGAGTAGGGTGCTATGAAGCCACTAGGTAGTGGAGTAGGGTGCTATGGAGCCACTAGGTAGTGGAGTAGGGAGGGAGCCACTAGGTAGTGGAGTAGGGAGGGAGCCACTAGGTAGTGGAGTAGGGAACTATGGAGCCACTAGTTAGTGGAGTAGGGTGCCATGGAGCCACTAGGTAGTGGAGTAGGGAGGGAGCCACTAGGTAGTGGAGTAGGGAGCTATGGAGCCACTAGGTTGTGGAGTAGGGTGCTATGAAGCCACTAGGTAGTGGAGTAGGGTGCTATGGAGCCACTAGGTAGTGGAGTAGGGAGGGAGCCACTAGGTAATGGAGTAGGGAGGGAGCCACTAGGTAGTGGAGTAGGGAACTATGGAGCCACTAGTTAGTGGAGTAGGGTGCCATGGAGCCACTAGGTAGTGGAGTAGGGAGGGAGCCACTAGGTAGTGGAGTAGGGAGCTATGGAGCCACTAGGTAGTGGAGTAGGGAGGGAGCCACTAGGTAGTGCAGTAGGGAGCTATGGAGCCATTAGGTAGTGGAGTAGGGAGGGAGCCACTAGGTAGTGGAGTAGGGAGCTATGGAGCCACTATGGAGTGGAGTAGGGCGCTATGGAGCCACTAGGTAGTGGATTATGTAGCTATGGAGCCACTAGGTAGTGGAGCAGGGAGCTATGGAGCCACTAGGTAGTGGAGTAGGGAGCAATGGAGCCACTAGGTAGTGGAGTAGGGAACTATGGAGCCGCTAGGTAGTGGAGTAGGGAACTATGGAGCTACTAGTTAGTGGAGTATGGAGCTATGGAGCCACTAGGTAGTGGAGTAGGGAACTATGGAGCTACTAGGTAGTGGAGTAGGGAACTATGGAGCCACTAGGTAGTGGAGTAGGGAGCTATGGAGCCACTATGGAGTGGAGTAGGGCGCTATGGAGCCACTAGGTAGTGGATTATGTAGCTATGGAGCCACTAGGTAGTGGAGCAGGGAGCTATGGAGCCACTAGGTAGTGGAGTAGGGAGCTATGGAGCCACTAGGTAGTACAGTAGGGGGCTATGTAGCCACTAGGTAGTACAGTAGGGGGCTATGGAGCCACAAGGTAGTGGAGTAGGGAGATAAGTAGTGGAGTTGGGGGCTATGGAGCCACTAGGTAGTGGAGTAGGGAGATAGGTATTGGAGTGGGGGGCTATGGAGCCACTAGGTTGTGGAGTAGGGTGCTATGAAGCCACTAGGTAGTGGAGTAGGGTGCTATGGAGCCACTAGGTAGTGGAGTAGGGAGGGAGCCACTAGGTAGTGGAGTAGGGAGGGAGCCACTAGGTAGTGGAGTAGGGAACTATGGAGCCACTAGTTAGTGGAGTAGGGTGCCATGGAGCCACTAGGTAGTGGAGTAGGGAGGGAGCCACTAGGTAGTGGAGTAGAGAGCTATGGAGCCACTAGGTAGTGGAGTAGGGAGCTATGGGGCCACTAGGTGGTGGAGTAGGGAGGGAGCCACTAGGTAGTCGAGTAGGGAACTAAGGAGCCACTAGGTAGTGGAGTAGGGGGCAATGGAGCCACTAGGTAGTGGAGTAGGGAACTATGGAGCCGCTAGTTAGTGGAGTAGGGAACTATGGAGCTACTAGTTAGTGGAGTAGGGAGCTATGGAGCCACTAGGTAGTGGAGTAGGGAACTATGGAGCCATTAGGTAGTGGAGTAGGGAGCTATGGAGCCACTATGTAGTGCAGTAGGGAGCTATGGAGCCACTATGGAGTGGAGTAGGGAGCTATGGAGCCACTAGGTAGTGGAGTAGGGATGGAGCCACTAGGTAGTGGAGTAGGGAGCTATGGAGCCACTAGGTAGTGCAGTAGGGAGCTATGGAGCCACTATGTAGTGCAGTAGGGAGCTATGGAGCCATTAGGTAGTGGAGTAGGGAGCTATGGAGCCACGAGGTAGTACAGTAGGGGGCTATGGAGCCGCGAGTTAGTGGGGTAGGGAGATATGGAGCCACTATGTCGTGCAGTAGGAAGCTATGAAGCCATTAGGTAGTGGGGTAGGGAGCCACTAGATGGTGGGTTAGGGAGCCACTAGATAGTGCCGTAGGTAGCTATGGAGCCACTAGGTGGTGGAGTAGGGAGGGAGCCACTAGGTAGTGGAGTAGGGAGCTATGGAGCCACTATGGAGTGGAGTAGGGAGCTATGGAGCCACTAGATAGTGGAGTAGGGAGGGAGCCACTAGGTAGTGGAGTAGGGAGCTATGGAGCCATTAGGTAGTGCAGTAGGGAATAATGGAGCCACTAGGTAGTGGAGTAGGGAGCTATGGAGCCACTAGGTAGTGGAGTAGGGAGCTATGGAGCCACTAGGTAGTGGAGTAGGGAGCTATGGAGCCACTAGGTAGTGGAGTTGGGAGCTATGGAGCCGCTAGGTAGTGGAGTAGGGAGCTATGGAGCTACTAGTTAGTGGAGTAGGGGGCTATGGAGCCACTAGGTAGTGGAGTAGGGAGATAGGTAGTGGAGTAGTGGGCTATGGAGCCACTATGTAGTGGAGTAGGGAGCTATGGAGCCACTAGGTAGTGGAGTAGTTAGCTATAGAGCCACTAGGTAGTGGAGTAAGGAACTATGGAGCCGCTAGGTAGTTGAGTAGGGAACTATGGAGCCACTAGTTAGTGGAGTAGGGAGCTATGGAGCCACTATGTAGTGGAGTAGGGAACTATGGAGCCGCTAGGTAGTGGAGTAGGGAACTATGGAGCTACTAGTTAGTGGAGTAGGGAGCTATGGAGCCACTAGTTAGTGGAGTAGGGAACTATGGAGCCACTAGGTAGTGGAGTAGGGAGTTATGGAGCCACTAGGTAGTGCAATAAGGATCTATGGAGCCACTAGGTAGTGCAATAGGGATCTATGGACCCACAAAGTAGTGCAGTAGGGAGCTATAGAGCCACTAGGTAGTGAAGTAGGGAGCTATGGAGCCACTAGGTAGTGCAGTAGGGATCTATGGACCCACAAAGTAGTGCAGTAGGGAGCTATAGAGCCACTAGGTAGTGGAGTAGGGAGCTATGGAGCCACTAGGTAGTGCAGTAGGGAGCTATGGAGCCACTATGTAGTGCAGTAGGGTGCTATGGAGCCATTAGGTAGTGGAGTAGGGAGCTATGGAGCCACTATGTAGTGCAGTAGGGAGCTATGGAGCCACGAGGTAGTACAGTAGGGGGCTATGGAGCCGCGAGGTAGTGGGGTAGGGAGATATGGAGCCACTATGTCGTGCAGTAGGAAGCTATGAAGCCATTAGGTAGTGGGGTAGGGAGCCACTAGATAGTGGGGTAGGGAGCCACTAGATAGTGCCGTAGGTAGCTAAGGAGCCACTAGGTAGTGGAGTAGGGGGCTATGGAGCCACTAGGTAGTGGAGTAGGGAGATAGGTAGTGGAGTAGTGGGCTATGGAGCCACTATGTAGTGGAGTAGGGAGCTATGGAGCCACTAGGTAGTGGAGTAGTTAGCTATAGAGCCACTAGGTAGTGGAGTAAGGAACTATGGAGCCGCTAGGTAGTTGAGTAGGGAACTTTGGAGCCACTAGTTAGTGGAGTAGGGAGCTATGGAGCCACTATGTAGTGGAGTAGGGAACTATGGAGCCGCTAGGTAGTGGAGTAGGGAACTATGGAGCTACTAGTTAGTGGAGTAGGGAGCTATGGAGCCACTAGTTAGTGGAGTAGGGAACTATGGAGCCACTAGGTAGTGGAGTAGGGAGTTATGGAGCCACTAGGTAGTGCAATAAGGATCTATGGAGCCACTAGGTAGTGCAATAGGGATCTATGGACCCACAAAGTAGTGCAGTAGGGAGCTATAGAGCCACTAGGTAGTGAAGTAGGGAGCTATGGAGCCACTAGGTAGTGCAGTAGGGATCTATGGACCCACAAAGTAGTGCAGTAGGGAGCTATAGAGCCACTAGGTAGTGGAGTAGGGAGCTATGGAGCCACTAGGTAGTGCAGTAGGGAGCTATGGAGCCACTATGTAGTGCAGTAGGGTGCTATGGAGCCATTAGGTAGTGGAGTAGGGAGCTATGGAGCCACTATGTAGTGCAGTAGGGAGCTATGGAGCCACGAGGTAGTACAGTAGGGGGCTATGGAGCCGCGAGGTAGTGGGGTAGGGAGATATGGAGCCACTATGTCGTGCAGTAGGAAGCTATGAAGCCATTAGGTAGTGGGGTAGGGAGCCACTAGATAGTGGGGTAGGGAGCCACTAGATAGTGCCGTAGGTAGCTAAGGAGCCACTAGGTAGTGGAGTAGGGGGCTATGGAGCCACTAGGTAGTGGAGTAGGGAGATAGGTAGTGGAGTAGTGGGCTATGGAGCCACTATGTAGTGGAGTAGGGAGCTATGGAGCCACTAGGTAGTGGAGTAGTTAGCTATAGAGCCACTAGGTAGTGGAGTAAGGAACTATGGAGCCGCTAGGTAGTTGAGTAGGGAACTATGGAGCCACTAGTTAGTGGAGTAGGGAGCTATGGAGCCACTATGTAGTGGAGTAGGGAACTATGGAGCCGCTAGGTAGTGGAGTAGGGAACTATGGAGCTACTAGTTAGTGGAGTAGGGAGCTATGGAGCCACTAGTTAGTGGAGTAGGGAACTATGGAGCCACTAGGTAGTGGAGTAGGGAGTTATGGAGCCACTAGGTAGTGCAATAAGGATCTATGGAGCCACTAGGTAGTGCAATAGGGATCTATGGACCCACAAAGTAGTGCAGTAGGGAGCTATAGAGCCACTAGGTAGTGCAGTGATAGTCTTTTACAGCCTGCCCACTTCGAGCTCCTCCTTGTGGTAGGGTTTTGGTAGTTAGACATTGGGTCCAGAGTCTTACTTGTGCAGCCAGCCGACTTGGAGGTCCTCCATGTGATAGGTGATCAAGGAGTAGAGGACAATACCATGTTCTGTACTCTTCACACTGATCTCAGTTGATGAGTTGGCTGGAGGAGACAATGCAGATAGGATAATAAACGTAATTGTTCATTATTCAATCATATTGTATACTTAAGCAATAGGGAACAAGGGTGTGTGGTATAAACTGGTTACCAATGTAATTAGAACAATACAAATATTTTTGGGGTCATACCCATGGTATATGGTCTGATATACCACAGCCTTCAGGCAATCAGCATTGAGGGGTCGAACCACCCGGTTTATAGAACACAATGTTCCACATGCAGTGTATCTGTTTAATAACATGTAGATGATGAGACTCACCAATCACCCTGAACAGTTCGTTTAGCACAGTTTGGTAACCTGGAACAGATTACAGTCATTACTAGTCGTCAACAATAGTCACAATAGTGGACAAAGTTTGACCTTGGAGAGATACATAGGTTTTCTAGAACACAGTAGAGCCATGATAGAGGTTATCTAAGACACAATGGAAACATGACAGAGGTGTTCTAGAACACAGTAGAGCCATGGCAAAGGTGTTCTAGAACACAGTAGAGCCATGGCAAAGGTGTTCTAGAACACAGTAGAGCCATGGCAAAGGTGTTCTAGAACACAGGAGAGCCATGACAGACGTATTCTAGAACACAGTGGTACCTAGCTCTCAATCTCCAGGCAGCATTCTGCCTTCTCTCTATAGTTTCCAGCCATTAGTTTGCCCATGACTACCTCATGTGAACTACAGTCCCGACACTGTGTTTTAACGTTTAGAAACGTCAATAATCATCGCTTGTGATACTGCTTCTGAAACATATGGCCCTCCAGCCACCCTAGTCATAGACTGTTCTCTCTGCTACCGCACGCCAAGCGGTACCAGAGCGCCAAGTCTAGGTCCAAGAGGCTTCTACCCCCAAGCCATAAGACTCCTGAACATCTAATCAAATGGCCACCCAGACAATTTGCATTGTCCCCCACCCCTCTTTTACGCTGCCGCTGCTCTCTGTTATTTTCTATGCAATTTAATAACTCTGCCTACATGTACATGTTACCACATTAACTCTGTACCGGTAGCCCCTGTATATAGCCTCCCTATTGTTATTTTATTGCTGCTATTTAATTATTTGTTACATTTATTTATTATTTTTGGGGGGTATTTTTCTTAAAACTGCATTGTTGGTTAAGGGCTTGTAAGTAAGCATTTCACTGTAAGGTACCTGTTGTATCATCAGTGAGAAAGAATCCTTCAAAGAAATAAAAAATACACTTACTGTAGCAGTTTTACACAGATCCATACAGCTATGGGTGACTCCATCCTATAAACTATACTTCCAGGATTACTCACCCACAGATCCATACAGCTATGGGTGACTCCATCCTATAAACTATACTTCCAGGATTACTCACCCACAGATCCATACAGCTATGGGTGACTCCATCCTATAAACTATACTTCCAGGATTACTCACCCACAGATCCATACAGCTATGAGGGCCTCATCTTAGAAACTACACTTCCACTATACTTCCAGTGATACTCTTACACACAGGTGTTGGAGCATGCTAGATAGCATTGTCTTTCGTAAACAATCACTCTGTAATGGAGATATGGCTGTGTTGGAACACTAACCCTAATCCCAGTGCTTAATTTGTAAATCGGGAGGTCCTGGAACAAAAAGTGAGCCGAGAGGGGGTTGACCTGGGTGGCTCTGAGGTACCGGAACGCATGAAAAAAAAGCACCTCTATAATAGCATATTTATGCTTTATCCAACAATGTGGTCCGGAGGCTCCGTATAGAGGGTGTGATGCAGAGCCACCGGAGGATTGTGGAAGCCAAATTGAGCTCTGTACTGCATGCCTTGCGCCTCCCGAATTTTATAACAATGCGGCGTCCTCGGGATATTGCTCTGTATAGCCCCACATTTACATGATTTGTTGACAGTAGGTGGGGGCGGGAGGTCCTGTATAAACACGAACTCACTTCCTTGACAACTTACTTCACAACAGCTCTCCTCTGCGAAGTGCAAGAAATATGAATGCCCTGATCTCTGCAAGAGACCGCATCGCAGTAAATTCTGTACGGCCACTGTAGACGCCGGATTGACCATGCAGAGCTTTAATAAAGCATTATTTGGGGTTTTGCGTAGTGGAAAATAGCAGTAAAGTAGAGGTGCTTTCAGAAGTTGCACACGTGGAAAATGTTTCGTAGCCTAGGGTCAGGGAAAAATGTGGCCTTTTATAAACTAATTTCATACAATTCTACATAATTTTACATGACTGAATTTTGTTTAATACTGCACAAATGATCAAAATGACAGTCTAATTTGACAGACAGAGCTGTCCGGGGGTGTCCTCGGATGGGGCCACAGTGTCTCCTGACCCCTCCTGTCTCAGCCTCCAGTATTTATGCTGCAGTGTCGGGGGGCTAGGGTCAGTTTGTTATATCTGGAATACTTTTCCTGTCCTATTCGGTGTCCTGTGTGAATTTAAGTGTGCTCTTTCTAATTCTCTCTTTCTTTCTCTCTCTCGGAGGACCTGAGCCCCAGGATCATGCCTCAGGACTACCTGGCACGATGACTCCTTGCTGTCCCCAGTCCACCTGGCCGTGCTGCTGCTCCAGTTTCAACTGTTCTGCCTTATTATTATTGGACCATGCTGGTCATTTATGAACATTTGAACATTGTTGGGGAATAATCAGAATTGGTTGGTAACATAGGTAAGATGTTTTATATTCATCATATGTTTGTAAGTTACTTCTCATCAGAATGTTATTTTTGTATAATACTGTGGCGGGGTTGCAGTATCTGTTCTCTGTCAGGACTAATTTACTTGGGCCGGAGAGAGGGGAGAGGTCAAGCGTGTATCTCTTGGCTCCACAATGTCTGTGTGCCAGTCAATGTGTCTCTGTGATCTTGTCAAGATAGGATGGATTTGATATATGCCTGTTGATATGGAGGATTGGTTTATGGTTCTGGGTTTGAGAAAAGGACATAGTTTAGGAGACAAAGCTGAACGATAAATTATGCCTATGCTGTCTGGATATGTGTGTCTTTGCTATAAAGGATCTCAGTAACAATGTGTGAGGGGCTCTCAGAGAATTCATTGATAGACACTGAATTGATCTGAGAGTCACAGGGTTGTGATAGAGCTCATATAATTAAAAATGGACTTTGTGATAACTAACTCTGACTTGTGTGTGGTTTGCTCTCATGATTTGGTAAATAGAGGAAATTTCCACGACAACATCTTGGCCATGTTCTGTTATAATCTCCACCCGGCACAGCCAGAAGAGGACTGGCCACCCCACATAGCCTGGTTTCTTCCTAGGTTTTGGCCTTTCTAGGGAGTTTTTCCTAGCCACCGTGCTTCTACACCTGCATTGCTTGCTGTTTGGGTTTTTAGGCTGGGTTTCTGTACAGCACTTTGAGATATCAGCTGATGTACGAAGGGCTATATAAATACATTTGATTTGATTTGATAATTTGACACTAACAAACTGAGATCAATAAAAACGACCTTGTCTTGATTCCACCGATAGCTTAGGCCAGGTTTGTGGAGGAGAGACATATTGCACAATATGAGGAGGAAATTGTAGTCCTAACAAAGCTTTCTAGTTTCACTGACTCACCCAATGATACACAGCTCACTCACCGGCAATGGCTGATGTGCTTCTGCCAAAAGCCTATATCTCCCTTGTTTTACTTTGTAAAACAATGCTGTTTCTCAATAGGCCTATTTGGATGACATATTTTGGTAGCCTACAGACAGATTAGTCTTCTCTTTTCAGCAGGAGCCATTTGCTTTCCAACCTGTGTTTTCCTGCGATTTTATTTTAAATATTGCAAAAGTCCTGTTTTGGCTGCACGTTGTTCACTGATAAATTTGCCGCACTTTCCCAACTGGACTCATACCCTGTGATTGGGCTACACATAATAGCCACAGCTAGGCTATTTAAAAATACATTTAAAAAATAAATAATAAGCTATTGATCCTCTGTGGCTAAATTACAGGCCGACTCCTGGTGTAGTAATCTGAATGATTTCATTTCAGTAACTCTAGTTATGTGAGACATTCAGTTGTGCTTCTCTCTTTCACCACAGCAATGGCCACACACTGGTCTGTCTCTAGGCTACAGTGTTGCACCACAGCAATGGCCACACACTGGTCTGTCTCTAGGCTACAGTGTTGCACCACAGCAATGGCCACACACTGGTCTGTCTCTTGGCTACAGTGTTGCACCACAGCAATGGCCACACACTGGTCTGTCTCTAGGCTACAGTGTTGCACAAACCATGAACCTGGGCCGGCCCAACACAAATCAATTCTTAGAATATCAGGCCAAACCATAAACCTGGGCCGGCCCAACACAAATCAATTCTTAGAATATCAGACATGTTTTCACATTAAGTTTTTTTAGGGGGCAGGAGAATTACAGAAGAGACAACTCAAATTAACACTGATCGCTTTTGTTTGAATTTTTACATTGTAAACAGTGAGAAAGGTACCAGAGAGGTACCAGACCAGGGCAAATGAGTTCCGTACTGAAACAGTCCAAAACAGAGAGGAGCCGGGTCCTGTTCCGGCAGGATCCATCTCGAATGACGCACTGCCTAACCCTATCAAGGAGTGCATCAGTTTAACCTAGAGTTTATTTATTTCTCTCATATGAAAGATAAGGTCCTTGTGCTTCCAAAACCGTACCGCAAGCGACAAGTGTTACTGTTCAGATTGAGCATCAGGGCTTTTAGCAAAACTCGTACAGAAGATGATTAAAATAACCAAGTCATCTTCAGAGTTTATTTTAATCAGCTGTGTAGTGCTAGGGCAAAACCAAAACCAAAGCACCCATAGGTCCGAGTTTGGGAAACCCTGTTCTAGAAAACAGTAGAGCCATGACAAAGGTGTTCTAGAACACAGTATATACATGACATAGGTTGTTCTAGAACACAGTAGAGGTGTCGCAGTACCTGCTTCAGTCAGGTTGAACATGCTCTTGTCTTTTCCTCTGGCATCCTTTAGCTTCACCTCGTACACACCTGCATCCTTTTTGGACAACTGGAACAGGGTTAGAGTCAGAGAGTAGGACAGTCAGAGACCTGGAAAGACACTCAACCAGCCCTCATCAGTTACAGAGGCAATCTGAGGCTCTGTTCCAAATCACACCCTATTCCCTATACAGTCTCATAGTTCTGGCCAAAAGTAATGCCAAAATGTACACTACCATTCAAAAGTTTGGGGTCACTGAGAAATCTCCTTGGTTTTGAAAGAAAAGCAAAAAAAATGTTTCCATTACAATAACATTAAATTGATCAGAAATACAGTGTAGACATTTGTTAATGTTGTAAATGAGTATTGTAGCTGTAAACGGCTGATTTTTAATGGAATATCTACATTGGCGTACAGAGGCCCATTATCAGCAACCATCACTCCTGTGTTCCAATGGCACATTGTGTTAGCTAATCCATGTTTATCATTTTAAAAGGCAAAATTATCATTAGAAAAACCATTTTGCAAATATGTTAGCACAGCTGAAAACTGTTGTGCTGATTTAAATAAGCAATAAAACTAGCCTTCTTAAGACTAGTTGAGTATCTGGAGCATCAGCGTTTGTGGGTTCGATTACAGGATCCAAATGGCCAGAAACAAGTAACTTTCTTCTGAAACTCGTCAGTCTATTCTTGTTCTGAGAAATGAAGGCTATTCCATGTGAGAAATTGCCAAGAAACTGAAGACGTCGTACAATTCCGTGTACGACTCCCTTCACAGAACAGCGCAAACTGGCAAGTTTCAGAAGAAAGGTCTTTGTTTCTGGCCATTTTAATAGTAATTTTAATATGTACAACAGTTTTCATCTACTGTCCTGTAGGTTCTCAGTCCAACCCTGTTCCTGGAGATCTACTGTCCTGTGGGTTTTCAGTCCAGCCCTAATTTAGTGTACATGATTCAGCTAGATAAGTTCTTGTTGAGCAGCTAATTGGTAGAATCAAGTGTGTTAAATTAGGGTTGAACTGAAAACCCACAGGACAGTAGATCTCCAGGAAGAGGGTTGAACTAAAAACCCACAGGATGGTAGATCTCCAGGAAGAGGGTTGGGGAGCCCTACTTTAGACATTAGAAAGTGTCATAATAAAATAGCTATTTTTTTGGAAGCATCACCAAACAGCACATGCTCACATCTAATCTACTGAGAGTGACATCCATAGACATCAGTCCTATTATTCTAACTGTATGCTGACTGACAACGTAGTGTGTGGTGTCTGGTATGACATGATATAAGCAAACTGTCATCATGTAAGAGTATGTGTGTCAGGGAGAGACACTATAGTAGCGTAGTAGGCTGTAAATTTAAGCCGTTAGCATACAGTAGTTATGGTAGGCGTTAGACTGATAGCATATTGTATAGCGTAGCATAGCTGGGTTAGAAGCAATGCTCTTCAAAAGTCAACTGAACCCTTCACAACATCAGACCTGGGTTGAAGACATAACCTACTGGATGGCAAATACTTGAGCTGTGATTAATTTTAGTCTGACCAGCATGCAGGGCGGGTGGAGCTTGCGCATTGGTTCCATTATACGGACAAGCTACATCAGTGTCACCTTCCCCGTCTGTGTACCCCCCCTCCCCCACTGCAACTTCCTGACCTTGAGTAGTTTGGAAGTAGAGGACATTGTGTATGTGACCCAGGTCTTCTCCCCATCTGTCTACCCCCCCCCCCCCTCCCCCACTGCAACTTCCTGACCTTGAGTAGTTTGGAAGTAGAGGACATTGTGTATGTGACCCAGGTCTTCTCCCCATCTGTCTACCCCCCCTCCCCCACTGCAACTTCCTGACCTTTCCGATGTTGAAGATCAACACCTCGTCCTTCATCTCGATCTTCTTGTAATCAGCATCATCCTCTTCAATCTCTATTCCGTCTTTGTACCATCTGATCTCTGTCTCTGGCCTGATGTTTCCTATCTACAGGGAGAGAGACACAGAGACACCGTCAGCACACCGAGGACTTAATGGACCCCCCTATCTAAATAGCATGATTCCTTCAGTTTAAGATAAAGATATCTGTCTTTTTGCATGGGTTGTGTCTCAATCCACCGCATCCTCTGATGTTTGGAGGAAGGTGGCAGAGCTACAGTGGTGTTCGTCAAACTAGGAGACGTCCCGAAAATCGGTCTTCTCATAAAAACGTCTGTATGACCCCACCATCGAAAGCTGAGACTCTCACGAACATATTGGTTGTTTTGTATTTGTATTTATTATGGATATCCATTAGTTCCTGACAAGGCAGCAGCTACTCTTCCTGGGGTTTATTAAGGATCCCCATTAGTTCCTGCCAAGGCAGCAGTTACTCTTTCTGAGATCCAGCAAAAATAATGTATATATATATATTTTTAATATACTGTATATATTTTTTAGATATTACCTTACCTTCACAGATAGAACCCTACATTCATAGACAGAACCCTACCATCATAGAACCTTACAGTAATAGATGGAACCTTACCGTCAAAGATGGAAACCTTCCATCACAGACATAACCCTATTGTTTTGATCCATAATTGAACCCTACCGTAATTGATAGAATCATACCATCATAGAGTTCCCTACTGTCTTGATCTGTCATAGAACATTACTGTCATAGACAGAACACTATCGTCATAGATATAACTCTACCAATAGAGATAAAAGCCTAGCATCATAGAACCTTTATGTTAGATATAACCTTAACATCATAGAACCTTACTGTCTTGAGACGTCATAGAACCTTGCCGTCTTAGATCCTTACCATCATAGATACAACCCTACCGTCTTGATCCATCATTGAACCCTACCATCATAGATAGAACCCTATCGTCATATATCAAACCTTAACATCATAGATAGAACCTTGTCTTGATCTTTCATAGGGTTCTATCTATGATGGTATGGTTCTATGAAAGATCAAGACAAGGTTCTATCTATGATGTTAAGGTTCGATATACAGTGGGGCAAAAAAGTATTTAGTCAGCCACCAATTGTGCAAGTTCTCCGACTTAAAAATATATAATTTTCATCATAGGTACACTTCAACTATGACAGACAAAATGAGAAAAAAAAATCCAGAAAATCACATTGTAGGATTTTTTATGAATTTATTTGCAAATTATGGTGTAAAATAACCAACGAGAGCGTACAGGTCGCAATGGTGGGTAGTGTATGGGGCTTTGGTGACAAAACGGATGGCACTGTGATAGACTGCATCCAGTTTGTTGAGTAGAGTGTTGGAGGCTATTTTATAGATGACATCACCGAAGTCGAGGATCGGCAGGATGGTCAGTTTTACGAGGGTATATTTGGCAGCATGAGTGAAGGATGCGTTGTTGTGATATAGAAAGCCTATTCTAGATTTAATTTTGGATTGGAGATGCTTAATGTGAGTCTGGAAGGAGAGTTTACAGTCTAACCAGACACCTAGGTATTTGTAGTTGTCCACGTATTCTAAGTAAGAGCCGTCCAGAGTAGCGATGCTGGACGGGCGAGCAGGTGCGGGCAGTGATCGGTTGAATAGTATGCATTTAGTTTTACTTGCATTTAAGAGCAGTTAGAGGCCACGGAAGGAGAGTTGTATGGCATTGAAGCTCGTCTGGAGGTTAGTTAACACAGTGTCCAACGAGGGGCCCGAAGTATACAGAATGGTGTCGTCTGCGTAGAGGTGGATCAGAGAATCACCAGCAGCAAGAGCAACATCATTGATGTATACAGAGAAGAGAGTCGGCCCGAGGATAGAATCCTGTCGCACCCCCATAGACTGCCACAGGTCCGGGACAACAGGCCCTCCGATTTGACACACTGAACTCGATCTGAGAAGTAGTTGGTGAACCAGGCGAGGCAGTCATTTGAGAAACCAACGATGTCGAGTCTGCCAATAAAATGTGGTGATTGACAGAGTCGAAAGCCTTGGCCAGGTCGATGAATATGGCTGCACAGTAATGTCTTTTATCGATGGCGGTTATGATGTCGTTTAGAACCTTGAGCGTGGCTGAGGTGCAACCATGACCAGCTTTGAAACCAGATTGCATAGCGGAGAAGGTACGGTGGGATTCATAATGGTTGGTAATCTGTTTGTTAACTTGACTTTCCTTAGAAAGACAGGGTAGGATAGATATAGGTCTGTAGCAGTTTGGGTCTAGAGTGTCACCCCCTTTGAAGAGGGGGATGACCGCAGCAGCTTTCCAATCTTTGGGAATCTCAGACAATAGGCTAGTAATAGGGGTTGCAACAATTTCGGCAGATACTTTTAGAAAGAGAGGGCCCAGATTGTCTAGCCCGGCTGATTTGTAGGGGTCCAGATTCTCCAGCTCTTTCAGAACATCAGCTATCTGGATTTGGGTCAAGGAGAAATGGTGGGGGCTTTGGCGGATTGCTGGGGTGCTGGGCAGTTGACCGGGGTAGCCAGGTGGAAAGCATGGCCAGCCGTAGAGAAATGCTTATTGAAATTCTCAATTATAGTGGATTTATCAGTGGCGACAGTGTTTCCTAGCCTCAATGCAGTGGGCAACTGGGAGTAGGTGCTCTTATTCTTCATGGACTTTAGTGTCCCAGTACCTTTTTGAGTTAGTACTACAGGATGCAAATTTCTGTTTGAAAAAGCTAGCCTTAGCTTTCCTTACTGCCTGTGTATATTTGTTCCTAACTTCCCTGAAAAGTTGCATATCACGGGAGCAATTCAATGCTAATGCAGAACGCCACAGGATTTTTTTGTGCTGGTCAAGGGCAGACAGGTCTGGAGTGAACCAAGGACTATATCTAATCCTAGTTCTAACATTTTTGAATGGGGCATGCTTATTTAAGATGGTGAGGAAGTCACTTTTAATGAATAACCAGGCATCCTCTACTGACGGGATGAGGTCAATATCATTCCAGGATACCCGGGCCAGGTCGAATAGAAAGGCCTGCTCGCAGAAGTGTTTTGGGGAGCGTTTGACAGTGATGAGGGGTGGTTGTTTGGTCGCAGACCCATTACGGATGCAGGCAATGAGTCAGTGATCGCTGAGATCTTGATTGAAAACAGCAGAAGTGTAGTTGGAGGGCGAGTTAGTTAGGATGACATCCATGAGGGTGCCCGTGTTTACGGATTTGGAGTTATATATGGTCTGTTCATTGTGAGATTGAGGGCATCAAGCTTGGATTGTAGGATGGCCGGGGTGTTAAGCATGTCCCAGTTTAGGTCACCTAGTAGCACGAGCTCAGAAGATAGATGGGGGGCAATCAATTCACATATGGTGTCGAGGGCACAGCTGGGGACAGAGGGAGGGCTATAGCAAGTGGCAACAGTGAGATACTTGTTTCTGGAAAGGGTATGACGACACAGCCTGTGTTTTGGGGAGTTTCTCCCATTCTTCTCTGCAGATCCTCTCAAGCTCTGTCAGGTTGGATGGTGAGCGTCACTGCACAGATATTTTCAGGTCTCTCCAGAGATGTTCGATCGGGTTCAAGTCCGGGCTCTGGCTGGGCCACTCAAGGACATTCAGAGACTTGTCCCGAAGCAGTTGTCCTGTTGGAAGGTGAACCTTCACCCCAATCTGAGGTCCTGAGAGCTCTGGAGCAGGTTTTCATCAAGGATCTCTCAGTGCTTTGCGCCGTTCATCTTTCCCTCGATCCTGACTAGTCTCCCAGTCGCTGATGCTGAAAAACATTCCCACAGCATGATGCTGCCACCACCATGCTTCACCGTAGGGATGGAGCCAGGTTTCCTCCAGATGTGACGCTTGGCATTCAGGCCAAAGAGTTACATTTTGGTTTCATCAGAACAGACCATCTTGTTTATCATGGTCTGAGTGTCTTTAGATGCCTTTTGGCAAACTCCAAGCGGGATGTCATGTGCCTTTTACTGAGGAGTGACTTCTGTCTGGCCACTCTACCATAAAGGCCTGATTGGTGGAGTTCTGCAGAGTGTGTTGTCCTTCTGAAACGTTCTCCCATATCCACAGAGGAACTCTGGAGCTCTGTCACAGTGACCATCGGGTTCTTGAGCAACACCCTGACCAAGGCCCTTCTCCCCCGATTGCTCAGTTTGGCCAGGAGGCCAGCTCTAGGAAGAGTCTTGGTGGTTCCAAACTTCTTCCATTTAAATTAAGAATGATGGAGGCCAATGTGTTCTTGGGACCTTCAATGCTTCAGAAATGTTTTGGTACCCTTCCCCAGATCTGTGCCTCGACACAATCCTGTCTCTGAGCTCTACGGACAATTCCTTTAACCTCATGGCTTGGTTTTTGCTCTGACATGCACTGTCAACTATGGGACCTTATATAGACAAGTGTGTGCTTTTCCAAATCATGTCCAATCAATTGAATTTACCACAGCTGGACTCCAATCAAGTTGTAGAAACATCTCAAGGATGATCAATGGAAACAGGATGCACCTGAGCTCAATTTCGAGTTTCATAGCATATGGTCGGAATACTTAAATAATGAAGGTATTTCTGTCTTTTATTTGTAATAAACATTTCTAAAAACGTGTTTTGATTTGTCATTACGGGTATTGTGTGAAGATTGATGAGGATTTTTTATTTAAAATGTGGAAAAGTCAAGGGGTCTGAATACTTTTCGTATGCACTGTATAAGCTTAACATCAAAGATAGAACCTATTGTCATAGAACCCTTTTGTCACAGATAGAACATTTATGTTATAATAGAACCTTACCGTCATTGAACCATTCTGTTATAGATACAACTTTCCTTCATCGATAAAACCTTACCATCAAAGATAGATCCTTACCGTCAAAGAACCTTACAGTAATATATAGATCAGTACCGTCATAGATAGTACCCTACCGTCATAGATGAAAAAAACCTACTGCCATAGATAGAAACTTACCATTTTAGATAGAACCCTACTGTCATAGATATAACCTAAAAGTCAGACAGAACCCTTCTGTTAAAGGTAGAACCCTCCCGCCATAGAACCTTTGTCATAGATAGAACCCTATCGTAACCCATAATTGAATCCTTCAGTCATAGACAGTTCCCTACCGCCTTGATCCGTCATAGAACATTACCGTCAAAGATAGAAGCCTAACATCATAGATAAAACATTACCATCGTATAACCTTTCTGTTAGATAGAACCCTGCCGTCTTGATCCATCATAGAACCACACTGTCATAAATATAATCCTACCTTCTTGATTCATCATAGAACCTTACCATCATAGATCGAGTCCAACCATTATAGATAGAACCCTACCATCATAGATATAACCTTTCTGTTATGTTCTATCTATGATGGTAGGGTTATATCTATAATGTTAAGGTTCTATCTATGACAGTAGGGTACTGTCATAGATAGAAACCTACCATCAAATATATAACCTTAACATTATAGATAGAACACTGCCATCATATATTGAACCTTATTGTCATAGATATAACCATACTGTCAAAGATATAACCCTATCTATGACAATAAGGTTCAATCTATGATGGCAGAGATATCTATGATATTAAAGTTATATCTTTGACAGTATGGTTCTAACATCAGAAAAACGTATCGTCATAACCCTTGAATGAGTAGGTGTGTCCAAAAGTTTGACTGGTACTGTAGATAGAAGCTTACCATCTTAGACAGAACCATACAGTCATAGAAACAGTATCTATAACAGAATAGTATCTATAACAGAATGGTCTATCGTCATAGATACAACACTTCCTTCTTGATCCATCATAGAACACCACCATCATAGATAAAAACCTTACTGCTATAGCTATAACCTACAGTCATAGATGAAACCTAACCATGATGAAACCGCCATAAATAGAGCCCTAACAAATAAATAGAACTGTAGAATCACAGATAGAACCCTACCCTCATGGATATAAGCTTACGTCATAGAACCCTACAGTAATATATAGAACCCTACCATCGTAGATAGATCCTTATGTCATAGAACCCTACAGTAATATATAGAACCCTACCATCGTAGATAGATCCTTACGTCATAGAACCTTACAGTAATATATAGAATACTACCATCATAGATACAACCTAACCGTCACAGACAGAGTCCTTCTGTTAAAGATGGAAACCTACCATCATAGAACCTTTGTTATAGATATAACCCTACGGTCTTGACCTGACATAGGGAAGGGAAAGGGGGATACCTAGTCAGTTGTCCAACTGAAATGTGTCTACCTTCATAGATAAAACCTACCGTCATACATCCTTTCCATATATAGAACATTACCATCATAGATCGAACCTTACAGTCAAATATGGAGCCCTTCCGTCATAGATAGAATTCTACCATCATAAATATAACCCTACCGACATAGAATAAACCTACCGTCATAGATAAAACCTACCGTCATAGATAGAATCTTACCGTCATAGATAAAACCTACCGTCATAGATAGAACCTTACCGTCATAGATAAAACCCTACTGTCATAGATCAAACCTACCGTCATTCATCTTTATCATATATAGAATATTACCATCATAGATCGAACCTTACAGTCAAATATGGAACCCCACCGTCATAGATAAAACCTTACCGTCACAGATAAAACCTACCGTCATAGATATAACCCTACCGCCATAGATAGAACCTACCGTCATAGATAGAACCTTACCGTCATAGATAAAACCTACCATCATAGATAAAACCTACCGCCATAGATATAACCTACCGTCATAGATATAACCCTACCGTCATAGATAAAACCTACCGTCATAGAT